>NC_026007.2:69845806-69935806 GCF_000442705.2 Elaeis guineensis | reverse complement strand
AAAAAATCATTCTCCTAAAATCGTATGGTCAAATTATGGTTTTAAAAAATTTAGTATATAATTTGACTTTCTAATATGAAACATCTCATTTCTGGACTCTATTCAATCCTACTCATAATAGTCAAAATAGTCCATATCAAAATTGATGATCTTTCTTGATCATATATTAATTTAGAGAAAACCCTACCTTGTATGTACATTAAATATGCCATAATTGCATGACCTACCTAATCAAATTGATAAAATCTTGAAACTTGGTTAAACTTGGTGAACTTAATTACATTTGATGCTTGAAATTCATGATTTAATATAGTATTCTTGCAAGATCTCCTACAAGGACACCTTGCTACTCATGATTATGCCATTTAAACTCATAATTATGGTATTTATGACAAGAACACTAATGGATTGTATTGTCACTAGCATTTCAAGTCTCTTTAGTCATTTTGTCCCTTACGTCCACTTCTTCCAACTCCTAACTCCAAGCAACCCATCATCATAATTGTTTTGCTAAGAATCCATAATTTAATCCCATTGATGATTTAAAAAAAGTGACCTTATTGGGTTACATCATGTAATTTGTACAATTGGTTACATAATATCAACCTTTTTTGACGATATATACTCTAGCTGGTCAAGAAACCACATCTAAGGTTCAATATTGGCATTTCCCTTGAGATATAAAACAAATATAGAAGGTTGCTAAGCATATAATTTGACTTGATGTTATAAAAGCACTATAGGCATATTACAATATTTCTTCCTGCTCATTGTGCTCAGACAATGGGAATGGCTCTCTCACTTAAGCTGAGCTAGTTTTACCATTCTATTTAGTAACACAAGATAGAGACCCACAAGGCACATAGAAAAATTACTTTAAAAATAAATATGCAACAACAAGATAAAACAAAATTTATTACGGTAGGCAAAGGTATAGCCAGATGGTTGCAACCCTCTCGCATTTGGAGAGGTTATCCTTCTTAAAAGCAATCTTCCAAATGTTTGACATGCACGGTTACCTTCTTCATTATTTTGATGCACCCAACACTCACACATCAAAGGGAAAAAGTATTAGTTGTTTTAGGTCTTGCTAAGACGTTTAATTAAATAACTGTAAGTCTTAAAACATCAAGACAAACATTCAGAAGAAAATCCAATTTAGCTGAAGGCTTGCCACTGAGAACCTTTAACTCCTTGCTTGGTTTAAGGTCCAAATAGAAGATGTCCACAGCCCCACGGAACCAATGAACAAAGTAAATTAAGCACTTGATCATTTGAACGCACCATACGCCATAAGGTTCTTACACAAAATGACACACCGAGCCAAACTACTAATGAACATGGAAAATACCAGCTGACACTATAACAACTCTCACTCTTATTACTCAAAATAATATGATTCCCCTTGGAGCAAAAGCCAACACCACAACAACCAGGACAATCCATCGGACTCATTATTCTTTCTTCTCACAGAGAGATTTCCTTAGCCATGCATAAACTTTGGACGGAGAGAGAAATTTCCACCGAACCGAGTAGACTCGGAGGAGAAGCGCGTGAACCAAACCGAGTGGACTCGGAGTGGTCTGGAGCTAAACGGCTGGTTTCCAGAGCTGGGAAAAACATGCTAAAAAGTTCTTTGGAGCAGTACTAGGACAGAGGAAGGACTGCAAGAAAGTCTTCTTTCGCGGTCCAAATCTCGTTACTAACACCATTAATTTCTAGAACATGGGCGGGGAACTCGAGGGGGACGCCGAGTTCACCAAGTTAAGAATTCTGTTCCAATAGTTCTTGTTCTCGTCCCCTTCCTCCCAATCCTCTTCCACGCAGCTGCCACCCTCGGCATTATAATTAGAATCTCCACACCCGTCTGAAGAATTCCGGTCATCGGAACTATCAAGCAGCATGCCGGTGAAGCCAGCATCGAATTCCCCACCAGAAGACTCCGGGAGCCACGAGGAGGACTCCCCACCGAAGATCGACGTGGTGTCCACCGAAAAGCTAGCAAAACAATCCATCCTATGATCTTTGGTGTCCGGCATTCGAAGTGGCTGCTTCTCCAAGCACTTCCACTCCAAATCTTGTTCCTCTTCCAATTCCCGAGCTGGTCCTTGATGGCATGTTGTGGAATTGGCATCCATTACCCTGCTGCTTGTGATCGGCAGGGCGTTGTCCGAGAAGCTCACGGTGGATGTTGGCGACTCGAGATCGATCCTTCCGCCGGGGTTTCCGGTGGTAGGTTTGCCGGACCAGACTCCTTGCCATGCCCGGAGGACATCAAGAGGTGGCGCCGGGGGAGCTACCGAGTCGCTGCCTGGCGGCGGAGGGGCAGAGGAAGAGGGTGACTGCTGTTGGAAGGGTGCGGTGCCGCGGAGTCTGGATTCCCGGGCGAGGCGGACCTCGGCTTCGAGGCGGGCGCTCTCCCACTGAGCCATGTGGCTGAGGTTGGCAGCGCTCTTGGACTGGCCGTCGCCGGAGCTGAGAGCGTCGCTCTTAGGCTTGTGGGTCACCGGATCGATCCCCATCTTGGCCAGCCGCTTCTTGAGATGGGTGTTCCAGTAGTTCTTGATCTCATTGTCGGTTCGCTTGGGTAGATGGGTGGCTATTGCGGACCACCTGAAGCAAAGGTAGGAAGTCCAACTCCTTTGAATGAAATATGAATTATTAAAACACAAAATTAATTACTGTAGAGAAAGATGCATGGTTTCACTAATCAGTAGGTTTGAACAAAATTGATGCGACAAAAAACCCGATCTTCATACGTTCACAGCTTAAACTGTACTAATCCATCAAGATTTGTTAGAGGGGATATGATGCAAATGCGTGCACTGGTATTGCTGGCAAATAATTAATAGCAGCCATGGTCACCTGTTTCCAAGAAGAGCATGAAGTTGAATGATGGTCTGCTCTTCCTGCATGCTGAACTTCCCCCTCTTGATATCGGGCCTCAGATAATTTGTCCACCTCAATCTGCAACTCTTCCCACACCTCTGAAGTCCTGCCAGTAGTGTAGAAAAGAAGAATTAATCAACCCAACTCAAATGATTACAACCATCAACTAGCACTTATATTTGTATCACAACCACAAGAACCACTCCAGAGGGCAGCACTCACCGGCTTTCGCAGGCAATGCTCGCCAGCTCCCGTGGCCGTTCTCCTCGATGTAGGCCAGTAGCTTCTGGTCCTCCTCCGGTGTCCATGGCCCTTTCTTTAGTCCCTCCTTTTCGCAGCACGGCGATCGCCCCATCCAAGATCCTCCTCACCTACAAGGAAGGAAGAGATGCTCTCAAGGTCCTGAAGACCTTTAACCCTATAGCAGTGACATGCAAGGAGAAGTGATTCTTCTCCAAAGCAACAACAGGCCAGTGAGTCTGTGTGAGTTTGTGTGAGATAGAAAATGGCAGATAGAGTGACAGGGGAGTGAAGGATAAATAGAGAGAGACATGGGCAGGGAAGCAAGAAAGGTCAGCAACATAAATGGCAAAGATATAAATTTTTTTTGGAGGTGCCATGACCTAGCTGACCCTCTGGTAGTTAGAGGGCCAAGGACTACCAGCCAGACCTACTAACCACTCCAGTTTGGGGGCAGCATGGTCAATATACAAAAATCGTTCCTCACTCGGCAGCTAAGGCCAAGCCCAGCAACTTGGTGAGGGCCTTCGTTGGGCCCTACCCTAATTTAACGATCAAGATTCTTTCAATCCCTTTGATAAGAAAATATTGTATCTTGTGCCACAGCCCCTATAGCCCCTGGGTTAGATTAAGACAGCTTCAGACAAAGACATCACGGAAGAGATACCCAACTCGTTCGGTGCTTCGTAAATGGGCCGTTCGTGGGCCTCGGGTTGATGACAGTGACTGCTTGTTTGATGGTGCATGGAGTCATAGCGATGCGGATCATGTGCAGCCTTAGATTTCACTGTACTGTACGCTTCGATTTTGATATGTAACTGAATGGTCTGACCAGCAAGTAAAGATGATCTAATTGTACTGAGAATGTGTCTGGTTTTGTAAATTGGAAGAATCAAGGTCCTTCCTGACAGGATAACAAAGGTAACAATGTGGCATCCATTCTTATTCAGATGAGAGCTATGGAGACCTTTGGTCTTCTTTATTTTTGGATAAAAGAAATTGAAATTACTAGCACCTACCTATGTCAATTGACATAAGGTAATTTGTCCATGCTGTATCAGTTAAATGTGACCGACACTTTTGCCCATGTTGGTTCCAATAAAGGCAACTTTCTAGCTCTACCGGGGATGGTTTAGGGTTTTTGGATGAGGGCTATTCATGGAGAAGTGCTGCTGAATATAAATAAAACAACAATTAATATCTTCAGCAGCACTTTTACATAATGATGTTTTTATATATACTAGTAAAATTATTGTGCTATTTCAATAAATTGGTATGGTAATAGTAATGTATATACTTATAGACGTCAAAATATTGGCTATGTAAATGAGAAAGGATATCAAGAAAAATAAGTTAAAATCTAAATCTAACTTATTTGGATATCCTAACCATTATGTGATTATCAAGAGCACAAAATAACAAGTACAATATTAATTTACTTCTATACACAAAGACATGATCCGTGGTACCCTTTCCTAATGGTAGGAGTCCTGGTTAGAATTTGGATAGGCACGAAGGGTGAGAAATTGGAGCAGTAGAATAAATAAGGATGCTTTCGGTTGTACTTTGAAAAGTGGGGTTTGGGGATTAACATATTCTTAAAACTTACCATTCGATGTATCTCTTAAAAGAAACTACATCTTAACGGTCCTGGAGTAAAATATGTGTTGCATTACATTCACTGCAATTTTAGTTATCATCATTCTATAACAGAATTTCTAATTTGAGCCAACTATCCTTAATTAGCTGTTGGTACCCCTCTTCACAGGTTCTTTGTAGTGGCAATATTCCCATTATATATCTCAACATTTCTAACTTGCTAGTATAATGAGGATTTTATGGCAATATAAAAATTGCTGAGAACAAGCATATGGGTGGTAGAATTTATGATAAGATAAATAAAAAGGTTCTAAGAGGACAAAAGGAGGATGGCACGAAAAAAATGACTAATATTATATGTATGGAAAGGGACTCAAAAGGCCCAAGATTATGCATACTTTTCCACAAGGGAGGCATGGGGGGTCATCCTCCTTAACTCCTTATCATCCTTTGGCCAGCTCCTCCTTTATCTGGCCCCTCTCTTTCTCTCTCTCTCTCCAAAATCCATGAACTGATATCATTAAATTACAAAGAGAAATAAATAAGTGGCATGCAGTGCCATTACCAAAATAGGTGGTCTCGAAGGTTAACTTGCCATGTTACCGTATACATTGAAATTATTTGCGGTGAAATAGCCGTGTACAAATGGCATGGAAATGGACTTTGATATCCACAGGAAAAATTACCAATGAACCAATGTGGTCATAAATTATGCTCCCTTTAATGTGTCGGGACCTACACTAGCCTCTTTTTCTCTTTATTAAATTTATAATTTTTTTTGAGCAAGACTCAGGATTTGAACCTTGGAAAAAAAATTATTCAAAAACTTTATTTTTTTTTAATATAAAAATAGAAAAAAAGTAAATTATTTTTGTAGAAGTAATTAGAAAATTATCCACACCAAACATATAACTCAAAATCACCGAAAGAAAGAAAGATGCAGCCAATGGAATATAACCCTCTTGGGGAAAATTGGATTGGATATCTTACCTGCTAGGTGAAAGAAACCAAATGAGATTCTTGGACAAAGAAAGATGCTCTGAATTCCTAGGGAACACGAAAACTACCTGTGGCACATGATGAAAGCAATGGCTAACTGCACCATAAGGTAATTAATTAATGCTAGAGCCATTGTTCTGTCCTTGTACCAGCTACACTTCTTGTACTTCTAACTCGGGTGCCAACACCGAAGAACTCTGATTGAATGATTGTCCTCCTCCAAAACCAAGCAAACTTGGAAAAATCGGAGAGAAAAATACCTGTTTTGCAATAATCTCTATGTTAACCTACTTAAACGCACCTTAGGCCTGGATAGGCTTAATTCTTATAAATAAGATACTTTAAGCAAGTTGATTTTTTGATCATTATCTTTCAGAACATTCAAGGTTAACCTTGGTTTAGAATCGTCGAGCCAAGCTTACGAAGCACCTTAAATAGCCATACAACACAGTTGAGGATTGTCTGAGCTTGATTACTTGGTTTGAAATGCTCTACTTTCTTAAGACTCGAACTTCTGTTTCCAAGTAATCAAGTATATATTTTTCTGTTTATAGTTCATGCGTTCATATCACAAACTCTGATCCAAAGATCAAGCTATCAGTCTCCTCTTTCGGGTTTACCTGCACAATTCACTCATGACCCCTCCATTCACCAACACCAACGAGAGATCTTAGGTAGAACTTAGCTTTCAAACAGGAACAAACCGCGATTATTTGCCTGCCTGTATGAAAGATGCCTTCTGCTACTTAAATGAACCATAAGAATATATTTCTTGGCTTTGGACCCCTAGTTTAGTTATGAATTCAAACATATATATGTTTTGTTTTTTTTTTTTTTGGAGAGAGATTATGAGTAGACTGTACTTTTCTGGTGAGGATGAAGCAAACTTTGGGAAGGGTGACTAAATTTCAGAAGTTAACCCAGAATCCAGACGCACCCTCTTTTTAAAATTAGAGGGTGGGGAGTCCCACAAGTGTCGTTGCTATCATGGTGTAGGATAGACAAGAGAGAAACTTATTTTGAAATTGACTAAAAACAGTCATTTCGATCAGAAAGTTGACAAAAAGTTGATTTTAGGGCCGGCCCCTTCTCTTGGTTGAAAAGTCCGAGCTCGAATCGCTGACATGGGTCCTACGCACCCATTTATTGTGGGTGGGGGAAGACCAAAATGAGACATGGTCATTCCACCTTTTATTGTCGTGAGAAAGGCACGGATCGGGATACGAAAACAAATTTAAAGGATTTAAGGCGTGGCACGATATTAATATGCATTCCAGGGCTTGAAGGGTAACCCATCCTTAAATTTGGTATTAAATGACATCGTGAAGGACCTTAAATTTGGATGGGGCAAAGAGAAGGACCACCTTGCTCCAAGTTTTACGTAGTGGTTAGGACTCAAGAATGATGGTGGCCTCCTCCGAGAGGAGGCTTGGCCCCTATTTGCCGCTAGGTGGAATCATGCAATTGAATCGTGAGCGGGTAAACACATGATGGATCGTCCGCAAGGCTCCTACGTACATATTCATGTCATAAATAGAGAAAGCACCCCAAAAACTAACCCTCCTCGCACATAAAAGATGGAGGAAGGTAATATAACTTGTATTTTTTCCCCAAAACATGTTTGATGAATAGCTTTTTTTTTTTTTTTTTTTTGACTTAATTACTAAATTGATTTCTGAGGTTTAGAATAAAAATTTTTGGATCTCCAACCTTTCAAAAGTTATCATACCATTTCTGAAGTTATAAACCCAATTCGTTTAAGCTATTACCGTCACTTTTCCGCCGCTAATCAAAAGGAATGGCATAGATAGCATATTTTTTATCACATGGCAAGAAAAGCCGATCAGGATGTAGCACACAGAGATGATTGGAAGAAAAATTGCTAGTTGTTGGAGGAAATTCTCAAAAAAAAAAAAAAAAAAAGAGAGAAAGATGCTTTGTTTTGCCAAAAAAAAAAAAAAGAAAGAAAGGAGCTCTGTTTAAGAGAGAGAAGAGCATTAAAGGATATTGTGAAATCATCGTGAAGAGATTGTGCATTTCACTCGAGAATTTTGAAAGGTTGGCTATTTAATTTTTCCCCCACACAACTAAGCTGAGTATGAATAGAGTTCGATCAGATTGGAAAAAAAAAATATCTGACGAATCCAATTGAGTTGAAGAAAATTCAATCCACTACCGACTGTTTATTATGTATAAACTGTTTGAAATTGAAATGAAAGTTTCTAGCAGGTTCGGATGGTTGTATCGGTTTAGGCTTAAATATTGATCCAATATTAATTTTAAGTTTAATGTTAGCTCACTTAAGCTTATTTATTTTTTTATTAATTTAATAATATCTAAACTTTGTAAGTTACAAATTTTGGACTTATTTTTGAATCTGTGCAAAATAAAACAGAAAAAAAAATTTACTCATTTGAAAACAACTACATCTGAAAACTTTCATTTTAAAATTATTTTAAATTGATGTGCTTCTATCAATAATTTAACATTAATATATCCATAAATCCAAATGAGTGATACGATATTTTTTAGAATGAAGTATTGAAGTCTAAATGACATCGTCTCAAAATGAAAGTGGATTTGTAAAATACTACATCGATTGGGTATGGTTTCATACAGTTTAAAAGTTAGGAACCAAACCCAACCGTCAATAATCAAATTTTTACAAACCCTAATCTTATTCCATCCGATTTATATCTTTCAACCGACGGAAACCAATATTTATTGGATCAGATTGGGTGGGTTTCTTCGGATTTCGATTTTTTGCTTAGCCCTACACATAGCCATACTATGAATTTAGTTCAATCATTCATCAAATTTTCTAAAGTTAAACTATGTAGAAGTTTCAAATTAATTTGAATCAAATATGGGCAATGTCCAAATTTATTCTTGAACTGTTCAAATTTTGATTTTGTAGTTTTGATTTCCAGTAATATCATAAGATGATTTGGTTGCAGGTGGATGTGAGATCTCTAAATTAGAAGATGCTACTCAAGATAGCAAAGCAATGTTGGATACTCATGCATTCAGAATTTTTTGAGCTAAAAAGAAGTGAGAAGAATTTTATGTAGGCAGAGCAAAGTCAAAAATGGTTCTAATATTTTAGTAGTAAAATATTATCGTATGAAACTTTTGCTCCAATAATAGTTCATTCTAATAGCCTTCTTTATTCCTCTCCTGCTTTTATGAATCCATCTTCTCATTTCTTTTACTACATTCTTTATATGATGCTACACTACAAATACAATTGATGCTGCTTCTCAATAATGAAAGAAGATACATGTATCTATTAGTGAGATGAGCAATAGATATATTGCTAAACTAGAAGCATTTGTAAGGCAAGTCCTACAATCTCTTATTCATCTTACCTCTTCTATTTCCTACATCAAATTCATAGCTGCATGAGTTTATTGTACAAGTGCCACTGAAAGCAACGAATAGCATGATGTTAAGATTGCTCCAGCAAGAATACTACTAGAAGAGGATATAGCTAAAAATAACATAAAAGTTTTTCAGCATTTTGATCGTGACTTAATTATCCATCTTTTTATTTGTTCCGTTTGATGCTCTGTAATACAAGAAAGCAATGGGAATAAAATTTTTTTTGAAATTTTTGAGTTTCATCATTTTTTGGATCATTTACTTTGTTCTCTCTCAAACTAGAGCTCCTTTCTATTTTTTTTTTTTCCTTTTGCATATCATAGCTCCTTTCTCCCTTATTTTGATGGAAATTTTTCTCCAACAATCTGCTAATGTGGTAATTTTTCCTTTGAATTGTCTCTTTCTACTATGTCTTAGCTTTGCAAGTGGTCTTCCTTGTCATATCATAAAAAAATGCCATCTGTGTAGTTCTGTTTGATTATCAATGGAACTGTGACAGTAATGGCTTAAATAATTGAGTTTGTAACGTCAGGAATGGCATTGTAATTTTTAAAAGGTTAGTGACTTAAATAATTTTTAGCCTAAATCTCATGGACTAATTTAGTAATTAACCCTTTTTTATTTAAATTTTAAAAATTCATTCAGTAAATTGATAGTCAATTCCTCCATTGATCTGACTACAAGTTCCTAGGACTTTAATATTTGTCCCAAGTTCCAAAATTTCTTTCTAATTCCCGATTCCTAGTAGCAATTCATGTTTATTTTCATTTACATGTTCAATTACAATAACCATAAACATGCAAATATAAGTATATATAGGACAATATAACTATGTGCATGGAAAATATAATTGTGTACAAATATTAGTATAAGTGTGTACAATATAAATATAAGTGTATGGAAATCTTGCATTAGTACGTGAGGACTAAAAATTAAATATAATGGTCAAAAACCACATACTAAAATCTGGTCAAAACAGAACTGGATGCTAAGTCCCCAAAATTTATTTTGGTAAAACTTGACAACTGGTCAATGATTAGAGGGAGCTCGTTCTATTTAGATGATTGTGTGAAGCTTATCGTATTTGGGATAGTTGCACGTGGATGTATAGTGATTTGCTATCTATTTTTTTTGTGTTAGTCACATGAACTCACGCTCCAAGAGAAATAATTGAAATGAGCAATTTTAGCTCAATTTCACTTATACCTTCTATATTTTAAAAAGTATTAAACTAATTCTTTTATTATTGATATATTCTAATATGATCCAATCATTTACTTATCAATAAACTGTATTATCTTTTTCTTTCAATAAACAGAAATACCCCTCGTTCATGAATAATTTAGAGAAGGAAGAAGAAGATGAGAATGAGGGAGCCGCCATAGAGGAGAATGGCTTATAGACAGCTTGGAGAAAGAGGAAGAGGAGGAAGGAGGAGGTGATCAATTGGAGAGGAAGGAGGAAGAGGATGAGGAGGAGGGGGCCGCGTGGAGAGAGATGGCTTATGGACAACTTGGAGGAGGAGAGGAGAAAGAAGAGAAGGAAATCAATTGAAAAGGAGGAAGGAGGAGGAAGGAGAGACGGTGGAAGAATGGGTGAAGGCGGAGGGAGCTCCCATCGAGAAGGAAAATGGGTGAGGAGGAGGAGGAGGAAGAAAGAAAGATATTGCGATGGAGGAGAAGAGGATCAATTGGAGAGGAGAGAGAGGAGGAGGAAAGGGAGGTGGTGGAAGAATGGGTGAAGGCTGAGGGAGCCACGATGGAAAGAAAAAATAGATGAGGAGGAAAAGAAAGGAGGGAGAAAAGGGACGCCGGCAATGGAGGAGGAGGAGATTAATTAGAGAAGAGGGAGGAGGAAGGAGAGGCGATGGAGGAATCGATGGAGGTGAAAGGAGTCACTATAGAAGAGGAGAATAGGTGAGGAGGAAGGAAAAGAAGAAAAAGAAGGGAGAAAAAGGATCACTGACGATAGAGAAAGAAGGGATCAATTAGAGAGGAGGGAGGGAGTAGGGAGAAGGTGGAGATAAAGATATTTTTGTCATTTTATAAACTAATGTATCATGTAATAATCACGTGACATCATTTCATTAACAGAAATAGATAGCTGGATCATATTGAAATATTTCCATAACTAGAAGGATTAGTTTGATACTTTTTAAAGTGTAGGGATGTAATTGAAATTAGACTGAAGTTGAGGGAGTATTTCTATAATTTTTTAAAAATAATATTTTAAATATATTAAAACACGATTTGAATTATTAGCCATCACTAGTGACTCGTCAACATGCTTCATCTATTACATATTCTTAATGATACTTTAAACTTCACAACGAGCATGAAGAAATTGATATACTTCTTTATCGTTTGAGTCTTCTATCGGATCGGTTGCTCAAAATTATTGAGAATGATTTGATTTAGTTCATAGTCTATTAAAAATAGAAAATACTTTGATGGGATCTTTATAGATAGAAAAAAAATCATGGTTACTTTGATAATAATCGAACGATATTACTTTTTCAATCGAAATCACGAAATCAATAAAGCATGGATAACATCTGTTATAACAAGTGCAAAATAAGGCACATATAGACTCGTACAATCACATAGAATAGAGAAGAAAGAAAAATAGACACAGGATTTACATGGTTCGACTGTAAAGCTTATATCCATGGGCAAAACACGAGCAAAAAATTTTATTACGATGAAAAAAGAGATATAATCATTCAGAACTCTCCAAACTCCAGTCTCAGTCTGATTTTTCAAATCTCTCACAAAACTGTCGAGATTGACAGAAAATATAATATTTATACTGATATCGACCCGTGCCCTCCGCTATCATCACAGATCTCATAAAATATTCCATTCAGATCACAATGCGGGCTCTTCAGATCGGATCATAATTTAGACCCATGAAAATATCTAAAATTCAAGCTACATTAACAATGTCCAATCCATGAGCCCCATTTCAGATGGAATTGGAGGCGCAGCATGGTACTCTTTCTGATTGGTGGCACATTGACGGTCTTAACTTCGACGATTGACCCCCAATACATCCCTCTATAGAGATATCATCATCTCTGTACATAATGATTATTGAACTAAATATCAGAGCACACACATATGGCTAACTTATATAATTCTTTTTTTCTATTTAACATCATGGGTTAGAAGCTTTTGATTTCGTGAAACCAACTCAAGTGGCATGGTCAAGCCTAAATTTCTGGAAGATATCCTTCGGGGAAGTCGTCGCTTGGAACCGATCATAATAGTCCTGCCACCTAACAGAGAGGCATCTTCTTGTTCTTCTTCATCCTGCCACCTAAATGCCACCCAATTTATTAAGCAAACACACAGAGAGGCATAATCACCTGTCCCTGTCCAACAGAAAGGCCCTCTTTGCCATTGGACAGGATTCCAATCACAAAGAGCACGCCTTTTCTTCTGTCAAGTCAAGGTCCATTCACACATAAGATACATAAGATGGTATCATTTGAGGAATGAAATGGAGATGATGTTCTCCCTCTGGTAAGATTATTCTATAGCCAATGATGCTTCATGAAGTTGGCTGTAACGTTCCAACTTTGAAGAATAGCTGAAGTCACAGGGAAATATTACTAAAAAAGCTGCTTAACTTGTGTGTAACTAAATTGCTCTAAACAATTAGATGTTTTTGCGATAGCACTACTCTACTCTTATAGCCCTGGATCAGGCAATAAATAACCAAATGCGGTGGTCGAAGAGGTGGAAGCTTAGCAAATTGAGCTTGGTGTAGAGCAGTAAATACACAATGAGCCATATTCGCAAGAGAATATATACAATAGAAATTTATTTTAAAAAAAAAAAAAAAAAAAGAAGAGGTTAAAATAAGTGTTGGAAAGAGGTAAAAATGGTGGAATTGGTTCATAATCTGCGATTATGCCTCCAGACTTGTAGCAGTCGAGAACAACCATCTCGTCAATCCATCCATTCCTGAAGCTTCAGATTGTGTAGGCTGGAATTATTTATGCATGTCGGACTCTCTATGCCGATCACTTATCCGTTGAAAATGACTTGACCACTATGATGATTTGGCTTCAGAGACGTATGCAGGGGAACACCAATCATCTTTTATATGGCATTACGACTATACTGCCGGGTTGCACAGATCTCGTTATCAGACATATTTTTCGAGAGAGAATATCATAATTTATTGGATAGCTATTTTTTTCGCGAAGCATTTAACACCGTATTTTTAGAATGATTTGCACGAAATCCTCAATCCTCTTCGGGATACTTTGTTTTGTTTTTTTTTTTTTGGATGTATTCACGTCAGAAGGATTAAATTGATCTGTCTTATCACAGAAAAAGAGTGAGAGATATGGAAAGGGACGTGCCTGCAGTTTTAATAGAGTGACAACTAGAAACACCAGAAAACCTGCAAATACATTACATCAACGCCTAGCTACGTCAGAAGACCATTTCCTTGCTCACAAGGTGCGGACGCTCATGCAGAAAAAGATGATTTGCATAGGCACAATTTCGCATTTATTTCTCCAAAGAAGATTCGATGAAAGGTTGATTGGATTCAGTGAAAGGTTGATTGGATTCAGCAGTGAAGCATGCATTGGTGTTCCATGTGCGTTACAGCTTTCATCACTAATTGCGATGCATGGCTCTTTTTCAAGGTGAGAACTTGTCGAGGCTACATCCCATATGGTGTTACCATGCTCACTGCTGCTAGACTGAGCTCTTGTATCCATGAGATTCTCATTAAGGTGTCCCAAATATTTCAAACATGGATAACTGCTGTGGTGAATCTGTAATTTAGGTTGCTGTTTGATTGGCCATATACTCTAGCTTACAAGACCAATATATTCTTGGGGAGGAAAGGAAGAAACAAAAGGTGACAGTGTATGATTCTCATGTGAGCACGTAGGATCATTTAAACAGAAGAGTGATGTGGCCAGTGCGACAACACAATCTCTTTATCATGCAATCTGACATAAGATCTATGAGTGGAAGCATGGAGTAGGGCATGGCCCCTCCAATGAAACAATTCAATAGTGGTAGGGTATGGAATAACTATGCCATGGCATTCCAACTTATGATCGCGATCGAGCAATCAAAAGAAGCATTTATAGAAGATTGAGCCCACGCAGTTTGCCGAAAGAGCCGGCTGCGTGGGAGGCTCCCAGAGTTCAGAGGTCCAGGAGTACAGCATCACTCCCTGTGTGATCTGCTGGGTTTGCCCATATCCTTACAGTGCCATTATAGTACGACCACGAGAGTCCAATCTGAGCTTCTGATCTCTAGAAGACGATAAAACACAGCCTCATGGTGATGCAGATATTGATTTAATGCGGAAAGAGCTAATGGATTCTCCTAAAAATCTTGGAACCTAGCATGTGCATGTCTTCACTGTTGGGATCACATTGGGAGGCAGATGGTTGATACTGATCCACCACAGTTCTGTAAAGTATAGCTGCAAGGCTTGGAGAAAGTAAGCAGGCTTTTATTTATTTATTTATTTACTTTGTTCTTTGATCTAAGAAAGCCGTACCTAAAGCTTCTAGTCTCTGACAGTACAATCCAAGATGACACATTCATCAGTTGGAAAAATTGCACCCTGCCCTTTCACTTCTTTTAATTAGTCTCAACTCTCAATGATAGAAGACTGTATTCCTTGTATGAATGCAGTAGGCTTTTATTTTCTAACTTCCAGTTATATCTGGTGCGTGTGGATGGAACTTGGGGTAAGCCGAGAGAACACAGGCAAAACAAAGATAATTCTTCACTCTTGTCCCAAATTATTTGTGAGAACCGTGATGAGATGATTGCATAACATTTCATGGAAAATTACCTTTATCCAATAGCCAAAGAAAAATCTTCCAAGTTCTGAACACACCCACCTTAGCCCTATTTGCAATTCTGCCCTCTAGTCTCCAGATAAAAATTTGAACTGAAAAACAGGATATATGGCATGGGATTACTTCAAAGTAATTCTATATAATTGTAGAGTTTGAGCCCAGATTGACCTGCTTAACTAGCTCGCTTAACCTCTAAAGAGAAGGAAACTGACAGGTAATGAATCAATAACGAATTCCTCCATATGATGTCAGATGTTTTCTGAAAAGGAGGAAATCTAGGTGAGACGTAGAATATGTGATCATTAAACATATTTTGTCACGAGATGGCAGTTGATCATGAGTTAGATCCAACTGGCATAAATCTGATTAATTATTAAGAATGTTAACCATTAAAACTCTCTTTTTTAATAAGTGATTGTTAGAAATGTTTTAACAGCAAAGAATTATGAAGGAATTCCTTTTCTGCTCGAACAATGAGTAGGCAGTTGGCGCATGTGGTGATAAAGACAGACATTCAACAACAGATACATCATACATTATTAGGGTGATAGAAGGTACCAGAAATACTCATGGTGAAAGATTTTGTTAGACTATACATAGGTCGGCAAATTTAGTCACAACAACAACAATTTGGAGGGTTGAGTTTCTCGAAAACGGCTACCGCATAAGAAAATTTACAATGCAGTTTTAGTGGAACTTGAAATATAAAGGGCTCCAAGAGTGTATCTGGAAGTCTGTACATCAATCAATTATTCAGATACTGAACGAGATGGAAGAAAACTGAAATGATACTATGCATGAATAAACTGGAACTGGCTTTTGTAAAGTTGGTGATTGCAGCATTCTGGTAATTAGTTGAAAGATTTTGCAAGATAGATACAAGGCCTTTCAGGTGGTTTATCCTCCCTTCCAACTGTGCATACATACGTGCGTGCATGCGTGCATGTGTGTGAGTGAGAGAGAGAGAGAGAGAGAGAGAGAGGAGAGGGGGATACTGTTATGCATCCAATGGTTGTCAGACAAGTGGTGGAAGAGAGAGAGAGAGAGCCGGCGGTTGGGGGGGGTGTGGTGTTCAATACCGTTATGCATCCATTGGCTGTCAGACAAGTGGTGGAAGATAATAAGATGAGCATGGCATGTCTGAGCACACTGGAATTATGTGGTGGCAAAAACTGGAATGATTATTATAAATTTGGAGCAAATGCTATGAATAATTCTTTGTCAAACTCTATGTCAAAAAATTGATATATTAACTCAGAGTTGTATAAACTCACCTTATGTGAGTGTAGCCTCTTAAAGACTCATTAATCCATTGAGAAAGACCAACCCAATTACTTCAATTACAAATTTAGCGCAGCACCAACTAATGTAAAAAAAGTAAATCTTGGTATTGCATACTAAGAGGATGATTAAATAACAATGTGTTTGCAGTGGACATCTAATACCTCTAGAACTTAAAAGATCATGATAGTGAAGGGTAACATAGATATTGCAAAGCATGATCAGAAATTATTGAGTGTTTCTACACCTCATTTCCAAGACAGTTAACATATTGGACCTAAGCAATCTTAGTATTAAAAGAAAATTCAGGACAGGAACATGAAAAGTTAGAATGGTGAAGAAAGAAGTCAAATATAAAGTGCTGGCTTGAACATAAGAACAGATATTAGAATAACATAACGTGTAATGAATTCAAGTTTTTTGATATATTAAAAAGTCCTGGAATGAATTCAACTTTTTTGAGGTACTCAGTGTTCACCTTTTACAGGAAATATGGACCTGCTCATCAGAGAAGAAAGTAAAGACTGAGGGCAGTAGTAAAAAAGAAACATGGGTCATATGCCATATAGGATGTAAAGGACAGAAAACCAGCAATCTTTCAATGGCATGTATGTCTTCTTTATTACTGTGGATGTGGTCCTCACAATTCTTTTAGAAGCCACTTGTGGTACTCAAAGCTTCCACCATGCCCCAAAGAGAATCCTTTAAGGCACCTCCCTTGCACCTTCAAGTGGTCCAACGATAGCTAATGCACGAAAGCTTCGGCCTGCTCCCTTGCTCCTGGTCCTTGTCCCACCAAAGGATCCCCTGTAATCATTTGATACAATAGTAAGCTTAAGATCAGAAAATAAGTGATCTCCAGTTAATCTAGAAAAAGATAAGAGTCAATAGGAAGGCGCATTTATAGGTACTCAAAAACAACAATGAAGGCCCAGATCATCACAGAAGCTCAGGCTCACATATCTTGAAGAATCTATTAGCTATGAGCTCTGCAAGGCAGGCTCATCTTTGTAACAAATGTTCTCTGGTGGAAATACATTAGCTTGAAGCCATGCTGTGATGGTTATGAACATAATTGATGCATCATTTTCGAAGATAAATATGAGCTCAAGCTCGACATTGGTGAAAATTTTAATGATCCTGGATAAAGTTTCAAGCCTGTCTTATGTAATTTAAACAAAAAATTTTACACTTCTATTCTTCCAGATCACCTTCATAGAGACTCTAAAGTGAAGCAATGCTCATTGATTTACTCTCTTGATCTCACCATGATCAAGCTCACCATGTTTATTTGGTCGCCTTACATTCATATTCATCTCAAGACTAATTCATCTGCCATAATTCCCAGACCATTGACATTATATTTCATTAAAACTCTGGCGAGAATACTAGATTAGTTGTTTAAAGGATTCAAAATTGCAGAAGAAAAATCCACCCAAAATATGTCCTATCATAAATTTAATTGAAGTCATTTTGTATAGAATTCTTATCATGTTAATATAATGCTAATCAAATATTCTGTGTTCAAATGACTTCTATTTTCCAAATGATTTAATTTTAATTCCATTTTAGTATTTACTCCTTATCTCATCATTTAACACAACATTATTTGCAAGGAACGATCATCAGGGGCATCCTTTTGAACTTAAATGACAAATTACTTTATTACAAGTAATACAAATTTATAAATGAGCCTTATTTTAAGCCTGCCATACATAGAGTCACTAGCCAAACAACTACCGGCAATGGACTCAGCACATATTAGCATCAGTTCCCAATATTATAAGTAATTCTTGTAGAGTAAAATAGAAAGCAAATATGCTACATTTTCATCATGCGTATGACAAGAATTTAGCAATCACATGGCAAATCATCTGGGAAAAATGAAATGCCCAGGACCTTCCATCCCCCATAATCAGATCTCTGCAGTACAACTCTTGCTATAGTCATAACTGCAACCATATGAGGGAAAAATGATCCTGCACTCTTGTGATATTTCATCATGGTTGTCAAAGTGCAGCTTAGCATGTTTAGTTACATCCATGGCCTCTTGTGACTAGACAGAGCATGAACTAAAAGATTCTACTTTGTGAACCTTGTCCACTAAAAGATTTTACCGAAATTGTGAACCTCATCCTTATAATTAACTGGATAGTAGGCCATGATATTGATTGCCTTTTGCTGTAATTGTATGAGTTAGTGATAGAAAGATAATATGCTGACACCTTTACCACGTTTAGCCTAGGTGTCTGCAGTCAGCTCTAAAAAATTCAACACATAGCAGTTGACAAAATAGATGTTACAACAATCTCAGGAAAGTTATTTTACTTGATATTTCAAATAAAAGGTAGTATGACTGTTGTATGTCTTTCGAACAAGGAAAAGGATTTGATATCCTAGATTGATATAGCTGGGATGATAATCACGCTGATGAAGTCATGTATGCAAACACTTAGAAATATATCATCCAAGATTCCATAAAATGATAGGTTCGTGCTGTTACTGGTTGATGTTCGAAAGCAAGTTAATTTCAAGCTCAGTGTATTATTTCATCTATATTCTGGTGACGAGTACCAGAAAGTTCATAAAGCCATACTCAGATACCAAAAATATCCTCATTAACAGACTGATATATCAATCATATAGAAATATTTATCATATACCATGACCTTTTCATGCATGCAAACTGAATGATTAATGGGTGTGGTTGTCAACTTTTGTAAACAGATAATGGTAAGTGTTTAATACTATGAAGGTGCATCTTATGCCTGTGGCATTACGGAAATAGGAGAGAAATGTGTGGGTGAATATATGGCCTTTTTAGATGAAATTGAGTTGTCATTGAGTATATAAATCTAAAGCTATGAACTGTAGAAATATTTACGAGTGAAGCTATATAAATTTACTTGTAACCATCAACGGTGGTAAACTCTGGCGAGCTTCACTAATTACAAAACAAAATATTAGAGAAGTAACAAGTAGAGAAGACAAAGTATTAGAAGATGAAAGACAAGAAGCATTTCTAGATTTCCTTTTTAAAACATCAGAGCAAAATCGGATGAGGGCCAATGCTAATCCAAGAATGGCATCATGCTTTCATATTTTAGCCATCTAACAAACATAGCAGTTCCTTCCAACAGCAAATTCAGAGTCAGTAGTATAATACATCATTCTAGCACTAACCACAACAGATGGACAATTTAAAGTAGTTCCAGAGTGCCAGATGCTGCAGATTACAAAAAATTTATTATCCCCACATTTCTGTTTACTGATGAGAATATACTTGGTATGACAATAGAACATTCTCCCATTGCAACCAAAATGCTTATTAAGTATAAAGAAACAACCATCTTTGAAGTCCCAAAAGCTTCTCCAGATGACATTGCTTCAAGCATGATACTCCTTGCATGTCCATGTTACAGCCATACCTCAGCTCGAATGCCAGCAGTCAAAAAAAAAAAGATAAAGACAAACTCAGTTGCGTTACTGCCTTGATCAATAACATTGTTAAGGTCAACAACAGTACTGACATAAAGTGACATTTTGTATGGAAACTAGTAAGTTATTTAAGGATCTCTAAATGACCCTGGGCCTAACAGATGTAAAACTGAAGCTAAGTTTGCTTAGGTCTGCTATCTCCATCCATCACTTTCTGACAAAGAACCATCTGTCTGTTCCTACATATATTTCCTAAACATTAGAACCATGATTTTTTTTTTTTTTTTTGGGTGCACATATAGAAACAACTAGTGGCGATCTCCCTGGGTGGCAGATTTACAGATATGGCTTCCCAAAGTTTTTAGCCCAAATCCTGTGTTGCTACTTTGAGCCACATCTTTACTTAACCTTCCCTAACTACTTCCACATTTCATTATTCACACAATTATAGCTCCCTTCAAGATTCACCTTATGTGCATGTACCCTTCTCAGTATGCAGTACGTTAGAGTAGTTGCATAGTTAAAGCCTTAGTTTTGCAGCTTCCTCTGCTAACATTTCTCATTGTATAGGAAGGCCAATAAGCCAGCTGACTGGCACTACAATGAGGGTTTAAATAGTACCAAAGGAATATATTGGGACTCCAATTTTTCACAATCTTGGCTTGTTCACATTGATGTAGGTGTTGTTTTATTTCAAAGGATTTTTTTTCTTTTTCTCGAAGATGTTTCAAAGGAATATTACCGAGCCTGAATGTTAAAGCCTTGAAAAGTATGTGTTTTTATTTTCTATTTTATTTTATTTATTTTTTGAGAGAAAGGGAGGAAGACTAACCCATTACGCAGGTCCCGATTGATTTGGAGATGCACCATGCAAGAATCAAACACAGAACCTCTACTTGCTAAACAGAGGAGTGCAACCACTAGGACATGCCCCAATTATGTGTATGTGTTTTTATACTCCATGTATTAAATAAATTTGTTAAGACCACTAGGAAAAGTGTTGCATAGACAAATTTTCAATAAACTTGAAGCTATCTAACAGTTGCATTACATAAATGGGGGCACAAATTTATTTTAGTACAACCTATCTGACTTTCCATCCTATTCCTCTAAATATAATAGTCATGGTGCATATTACTGAAACTTAGATGTTTCACATGAAGCTGGTTTCTCTCGCATGGCTGATTTTGGTTTACATTTGCTATTTATGCAGATTTAGACCAGTGTCAGTTGAAAAGCTCCAAATTTG
Organism: Elaeis guineensis; assembly: GCF_000442705.2. Lineage (NCBI taxonomy): Eukaryota > Viridiplantae > Streptophyta > Magnoliopsida > Arecales > Arecaceae > Elaeis > Elaeis guineensis. Next base: position 69,914,885 of record NC_026007.2, on the reverse strand, counting down.
GGTTTGACAAGTTTGTCTCAGAAAGCATATAAGTGGTTTTTGACTGAACAAGAACTTTTGCATGAAAAACAGGTCCATGTAATCATGTTCCAAAATAAACAGACAAAAGAGCATCAGAATTTCAAATTGATTTTTTTTTTGAAAAAAAAAAAAAAGAAAAACATAATGTGGCTGTCCTATTCAAGCTATTGGAACCCATATTTATTTAAAGTTGCACTCACAGAATCTACTTTGAAAATCTGACAAAATATCTTATCTTTAAACTACCCTGCTCTCATAAAAATACATTGGACCATCTTTACTTCACCTTGTGGATCCACCCTCCTTCACAGCTACCCTGCAAGTGTAGTCAGAAACCTCTCCCTCAAGCTTCAAACCCATATGGTATGGTATGTTCTGCCTATCATGTTATCTCTCTCTCCCTTTCCAGCATTTTTGGGAGGTTTCCATAATGGCTAAGCATTAGGATGGCCTTGTTCGAAATCTGTGGTTGGAAAATGGGTATAGAACAAGAAGGGCAATTTCCAAAATTGTATTCTCATCATTAGTTTATGGTGATTACTGTAGGAAACTACACCTATTACATCCTTCATACTACTCTGTAGCTTGAAGGAGATTCTAAATACTTGTCTCTTGGAATAAGTAACTAGTCTTCAATTCCAGTGACAGATTTGTAGGTATTTCAGATATTCCTCGAAATATCAGTCAGCATTCCTGCTTATCTTGTTATAATCACCAAGGTGGAGTTCTCATCAACGAACAGAAGCAATTTAAAGAATAAGACAAGGATCTAAAAAAAAATGGCATGGTGACAACAATGCATATCGCAGAGACACTTGAATAAGAAGAAGATGGTGATAATGTCCACTATAAGCTGGAAAAGTAGCTAGATTGGCTTGCCTGAACTTCTTTAACTTTGGTCATATATATGTATTCAACTTGTCGATCTCAGAATTGCTCCTAAGTCATCACTCCTTCATGCAATAATAGCTTGATCAAGCCAACCGGCTTTTATCTACATCTCTCAGTATTCATTCTTAATCAAATGACAATGTTATCAGATTTCCTACAAACACATTCCTTCCTCTTTCACTCAAAAAATCCTCTCTCTCCCATCCAGCTTCTCCACCTGAACTTGGGACCAGAATCTGCGAAAACATGGTCAATCTAACGCTTTTCTCCAGGACAATTACGTTTCAACCGAGCTACTCTAGACCCGATGCTTCTAAATAACCCTCTCACATAAAACCTAAAGAATCCGTCCCTTAGAAGCCCTAAGTCCAATATTCATAAAACTGTATATAGTTGCCAAAGGCATCATTTTTATCCAACAAAGTTTGGAACCTAACTTAAATTCCATCTAATAACTACTAAACCATTAAGTTCCGATCCAAGAATTAAAGCCAAAATGATAGATAGAGGTAAACAGATGGGAGAAAAGGGCACGTACAGAGAAGCCGAATGCTTTAACCAATTGGTACTGCGGCGAGGACCGATGATGCTTTGATCCTCCATTCAGGAGCGAACTCATCACTGTGATGGCTTAGAGAACTGGTTCCCGGCCAGAGAACTCATCACTGTGAGGCTCAGAGAGGAATTCACGAGTTCGGATCCCACGTTAATGGAAAATTATTTGGATATTTTTAATTGAATATGCTTGCCTGCAAGTTGGAAACAACTTGGAACCTATAGTTATAATTTGTTTAGAATGTTTATTAATTGGTCATTAAAGTTTCACTGTCCTTTGGTTCCAATGTATAGACTCCCTAAGGAAATATCACTATAAGACTTTTAGAATCAAATCTCATACAAAGACTACAAAGATCTGGCAGTCTCTCTCTACATACATATAGAGCCCCTAAATGATTGTAATATTTTCTAAGTAACAAATCTCTCACACAGGTTATAAATTCATTATATTTTAAATATAATCGTTCCTAAATAACAAATATCTTATACAGGTTATGAATATTTTCTGAATGACTGTAATAATGGTTCTTAAACAACAAATCTCTCATACAGGTTTCAAATTTTTAATATATTCTAGTTTCTAGTTGCAAATTTCGTATATAAACTGCAACTTACTTTCAAATTATGTATGAAAAATGAATGAAAAGGTTATCAATAAGTCTTCAAATGGACTTTGCATATTTGTTAGACCACAGCTTCGGAGTTACAAGTCTCATAGAAGGACTGCAAACCAGTCTCTATTATGAAATGCGTTTTAGTGGAAACAAATAGTAGTTTGTCAATTTATTTATCAATTCCTAGGCTACAAGTCTTATATAGAGATTGCAAATTTTTTTGTAGTCTATACATGGAGTATGTTGAAGAAAAATCATTAACACCTTCCTAATATATGAATAATTATTTGGTGTTTTTAATATAAATCTCATACAAATACTAAAAGTATTTTGCAATCTTGCAACAGTGTAACAATATTTTAAGAAAAAATAATTAACAAGTTCCTAGGTATATGTATAAACATTTACTTGCCTCTAAATAATAATTTTATGCATATTTAGTATTGACCAAAAGAGCAACTTGCACAGGTCCAGCTTGATTGAGGGCCAACCAATACCGAACCCAGCTTGTAAACAAATCCGACCAACCTAATGATATTGAGGGCCAATCAGAATCAAACCCAACTTGTCAACAGATTCAACCAACTTAATAAACGTTCAACTCGACACTGTTTTCATCTAAAACATTATTCATGTTCATTTGGTTGGCTCAAGTAAGTTTAAAGCTAAATTAAATTGAGAGTTTAATAATTAACATACAAATAGTGTTTGTGTCATTTTCAGTTTGCAAGGAACAAAAAAAGAAAGAAAAAAGAAAAAGCAGGAGGAGGAGGAGGAAAGAAAGGGTTTAGAATTAGGTTTGGTTAGGTTGGCTGCTTTATTATAAAATTCAGTTAGGTTTTTAAGCTAAGTAAATTTATCAATTCCAATCCCGACTTAGATATCAAGTTAGCATTTCTCAACCCTAACTAAAATTGTTTTGCAGGTCGAAGAGTAACCAAACAAAGACAATACTTTTATGTAGAAAACAAACAAAGACAATACTTGATGGTTTGCAAGTGGATAATATTTAATAATAAATGATTTTTCTACAGGTCAAATCATTATGTTTACATCAACCTATTATGCATCTTGAGAAATTTTTTGTGCACCGCAGGCGGTATAGAAAATTTAATATAGAATGCATCATCTTATCTGATTGATCCGCATAGTCATTATTTTTCAACACGCATTTAATATCTGTAGATTGATTTTTTCGTTTAAAAATTTTATACGATAAAAATATTTTATTTTTAAAAAAAAATTATTATATCCTGTAGTATATTATGGTCTAAGATGTCATAATATAGTCTAAGATATCATAATATGGAAAAAATATTTTTATCCAACTATTTTTCAACGCACATTTAATGCCTGTAACTTTAATTTTTTATTTAAAAATTTTGAATGATAAAAATATTCATTCTTTAAAAAAATTATGATATCCTGTACATATATGACATCTTGCGTTATATTATAATATTTTATGAATAAAAATTATGATTTTTTTGATGCAGGATGTTATAATATAAATATAGGATGTCATAATTTTTGTAAAGAATAGGGACATTTTCGTCATACAAAATTTTTAAACGAAAAGATCGACCTGCAGATATTAAATATGGATTAAAAAATGATGACTACATGACCAATCGAACAAGACGATGTACTCCACGTCGGATTTTCTACGCCGCTTGCAGTGCATAAAAATTTCCTATGTATCTTTGCCTTAGCATTTAGTAAACTTCATGCAATTACTATCCTTCTCCTAATAGTTCTTTTGTTTTATCTTCCAAAATTACTACACAATCTTTTTTTTTTTTTTTTTTAAATTACATTAGTGCCCAACCCGCCCAAATTACATGATACCGACCTCTTTCATTCAATGCTTGTGGTCGACACGTTGCTAATCTGTCTACTTAATAATTCCGAAGGGAGGGGATTAAACAAAAGGCTTCACCCAATCCCTTGTCTCCACGGGAGGTCAATTTAGCCGGCGGCTCGATCGCATCAACCGGCTCGATCGCACCAATGAGCACCCGGCCCATGACGTGGCCGGATAAGAACCACCCATGTTCATCCCCTGATCCCATATCTATCCATTCCTACCACCGTCAGCATGAACACGTCTCAACCCAGGCTTAGTCTTCAGGTATCTTAGAAAGATCCCGACTCCCAAGCTGTACAGGACAATCCAGGGAACAGCTTCTCTTACATAAAGATGCCTATTGTGGCTGAAAGGTTTAGAGCAGAGTGATTACGTGATGTGTCTCTGATTGTGGGATGGCTGTTTTCTGTTCGAGGTGGGCAGCAAAAAAGGAACCCAACTATATACGGACAATCTAGGATAACGAGCAAATCCACTCTCTATGGTGGCAAGTCCTAACACGATTGCAATAAACTAATGCTCGCTATAGGACGAAATTAGCAACTATAAACAGACTGGATTCCCCATGGCCAACGTTTCAAACACCCTACCACCTCTTTTATTGCCTACTCTTCTCCTCTAGCTTAAGGTGGAGAGAGAGAGAGAGAGAGATGAATTTTGAGCTCCCCCCTGGTTTTCGGTTCCATCCAACTGATGAGGAGCTCATCATCTACTACCTTCGAAACCATGGGATGTTGGTGCCATGCCCAATTTCGATCATCCCAGAGGTGAACATATGTAAGTTCGACCCATGGGAATTACCAGGTTAGTTTCAACGCATGCAATTAACTTAACTAAGTTTTGATCCTAAACTAGTTCATGATCCAAAAATGAATTCATGAATAAGTTTAATATTTGATTTTATCATAATATTGTTTTGATACATCATTCTATTACTTTTTCTTTTATTGTGCTGTAAATCTTGCCATATGTATGTAAATATATAGCCTACGATCATACAACGACCCCTTTTTATATTATTATTAATATTATTATAGGGAAGTCATTCTTAAGGGAGGGAGTGTGGTATTTCTTCAGCCCTCGTGACCTCAAATACCCAAATGGCGGACGGCCTAACCGAGCCACAGCGTCGGGGTATTGGAAGGCCACAGGCACGGATAAGGCCATCTATAGCAACTCCAAGCACGTAGGGGTGAAGAAGGCTCTCGTGTTCTATAGGGGCCGGCCACCTAAGGGGTCCAAGACTGAGTGGATCATGCATGAGTACCGGCTAGCCCAACCGACTACTAATGGAGCTCTGAAGCCTAACAAATCCACGAGAGTAAGTACTTGGTAGAAGACTCTTTTTTATTGTCATTAACTTGTTTTCTAGTTGTACTGACTTCGCATTCACATCTCATAGGTGGAAGAATGGGTACTCTGTAGGATCCATCAAAAGAAGCAGTCAAAGAGGATTACAGATGATGGGCAAGAAGATTCTTTTGTCAAAGAGACACCTCATATGAAAATAACAAGCAATTTGGAGGAGAAAGTGCCAATATTTCCCAGATCATCATGCACTTTTGCGCATCTCTTGGAGCCAGATTTCATCCTAGATTCTCAACTGTTTGATGAGTCCCAGTTTGGCCCGATCGACGGGCTTTTCGCACCAATCGCAGCGATCGCCCCGCTGACATGGTTAAATTTCTGCAGGCCGATGCGATGAAACCTGTAGGAAGTGATCAGAGTCTTCGGATCAAGCACCCAATCTTTGTTGATCCAATCTTCCATCATTAAGATATTAATGGAAGCAAAAGAGAAGAGGGGAGTCAAGCTTGTTTGAGCTTGACCATGAGCTTCTTCCACTAGTCAAAAGCTTGTACGACTTGTGGGGGAAAAAGAAAAGCTTGTACACTTTCTCCACTATGAGATGCTTGCATGTGCTCTAATTTGTATACCCTGCTATAGGACGGCTGGTATCAAGGCTGTGTGAACATGCGTGGAAATTTATGGGGGAAAAGGGAATCAGACAAGGCTTGTACTTGGGTCAATGTTTGAAAATATAATTCCTTTAAATATCTATTTAAATGTGTTGGAATCTATAAACATGCCTTTTTTTTTAATAGACTTCATCCTATTTCAATAGAGAGTGTCAAAGGAGCATGTTGGCCCAATCGGCTTTCCACCCAGTCAAGAAGATACTTGGTTTAGATGTCTAAATTTGATCCTTGGTCTAGCTCATCCTAGAGAAATTAAAGCCTGTATAGAGAAAGAAGGGCAAACCCACTTGAGCTTTTTTTTTTTTCTTTTTTATTGAAGGAAACTCATTCAAGTTAAATTATCCAAGTCCAACTACTTGATGTACTGCCTCCAACTCTAACTCAAATCCTCACGGAAAGGACCTGTGACCATGAGGCATCGTCAGTTCACTCTTAGAATTGACATTTACAATAAGCTAAAAAATATCAGGCACAATTCTAAGCCAAACCTACCCTTGCCTTGAAATGAAGCCAGACTCAGGAGTTCTCGACCCCTCTTTCTGAGTTGATTTCAGCGCAAGCTCAAGCTTACCCAAGCTGAGGTCATGGCTCTGACCTATTGACTCATCATAATCTTTCATTGACCTTAAAAAATTCATCAATGAATATTGTGCATTTATCAATTATTTGTATTTTTTTTTTTTTCATTTGCAAACATTAAGAAAAACATAACAAGAAGTAAGCATACTATAGAGAATTTGAAGGGAACCTTCCCTTTTCATTTAATTACTGAAAAGTTGAGATGGAAATTTCCTCTTTTTTCTCGTCAACAAAAAAAAAAAAAAGGAAATAAAACATGGCTCTTATTCACTCAACCATGGAGCAAAAAAATTCTAACTATTTCAACCACAACGTGGATCAAAAGGCAAAGATGTCATTTGGATTATTAACCCTTTGGATTACCCAAATTAAAGTAGATAATTAAAACTCAAACTAGAGGTTGTATTTACGAATAATCAAAGTTTATAGAGATAATATGAATATGAAGATTTTAAGGGATTTAAATATAGACAAGGAAGTTTGTGAGGGATCATGTGTAAAACATCATTCATAAGAGGAAGTTTTTTATATCGAATCGAAATTTGGGAATAAATTTGAAATATTTCTCTAGAAGCTGAAATGCGTCTAAATTATGACAAGAAATAGAGAACTGGCTATAATTTGCTCATTTTGTAAGATTGTACTATAAGTACCAATAGGAATAGCTTTGAGTGTAACCTCGGAAATTCCTATCTGATTTTTAAGGAATTTTGTCTTGTTTCTCAATAGTTTTGCCATGCCCACTTCATTTTCTAGCTTTCAAACTTTTTATAATTATCATTTTCCTATTTCCCATATACTATTGCTTCCTCCCCTCCATTCTCTGCTTATACTTGCAGGTTTTGGAATTATTAATCATAGGTATAAGCAAAAGAGAAATTTCTACAAGATGGAATCGGAATGTGCAAGAGATGATGTAGGGCCATAATCCATTTCTGAGGATATTGGTTTTAAGTGTTTCTTGTTTGAAAATATAAGGTCACTTGTTAATGATTGAAGCAATTAACAATGGTCATATTAGTAGTTTGTAGGCGACAAAGGCAGTTAGAAGTCTCTATTTACTCGCTATAATATGTGCCGCATCCTCCTTATCCATTTTCCTTTTTGGTTACAATCCTCCTTATCCATTAGCTAATACTAAATTGAAGGAGAATATTCTACTTGATGGAAGAAGAAGAAGAATATTCTTATTAATTAAGCATCCACTCACTAAGATAAGGAATCATCTAGGATTCCTTAATCATCAATACTTTAACAAGGAATCGTCTTAGACTTCTCCATCGTTACTTTCTCTAACAAATCACCTTATTAAAATGTGAAATACTGATTAGCCACGGCACGTGCCCTAAAGGGAATTTCTTTTCTATTACCAAAAAAAAAAAGGAATTATTTTTCCTTATCTGTTTCGATACAGGCTTTTGGTTTGTGCTGGCCTCGCATTTCCTATCTCTTCCCCCCATCCGAGATGGGACGTCCACGTCCGATCTGGTACGAAGATGCTTGAACGTCTACGTGTCGAACAGATGGGGTATTCGTGACGGTCCAAGGCATCAGTCTCGGGTGAAATTTCTTGTTGGACCAGCCGGTCCACCTGTCAAGACACATGTACAATATACCAGCTTATAATTCCTTATGAAATGCGATTTTTTAAAATAATATTTAATTTTATTTATTTTATGAAAATATGATCTGGAAGAGATTGAAAGGAAAAGTCCGATGTGGTGATGATAAAAAAAAGATGACGATGAGAGATGACAGCTAGAAGAGGGGGAGAAGATAGGCATCCACGGGGTTGGGAAGATGATCAAAAGATCTGCCAATGGAATCAAAGAACCCCTCTCCCTCCCACATATCTCTTAATCTCTTAAAAAGATAATAAAAAAAAAAATTAAAAAAAAAAAAATATCTATGCAAGAAAAGGTCTTATCTTTAAATTTTTTTCATCTTTTCTCTGTTTTCGCTAATTTTTCTTATGTTTCCTCTATTTTTTTCATCCTTAGGAGTCCTAACTAAGTAAGAAGCTTGGAGTGGCCAAATAGGAAAGCTTAGACGATGGTTGAGGTTTTGTATTGGATATTTTTTATGCCGGTAACAATGGGAAGGAAGTGACAATGGAGATGGCAGGAGATAAGGGTGCAAATAGGTCGGACCGAATCGGATCATAAGTGACCCCAATCCGATTCGATTCTTTGATCTGATCCTAATATTAGATTCAGATCCAATCATTAGAAGATCGGATCAGATTAGATCAGATCCATGATCAAATTTTTTGACCCAATGGATCATTCGGGTTGGGTCAGATCTATGTATAATCTGATCCTAATCTATAAAATATGGGTTCGATTCAAGTCCAGATTGGATTTGGGTTGGATCGTTGGTCAAATTAACTAATAGTCATTAGCTATAGCTATTCAATTGATTCCTATGATTGGAGTTGAAGTTGATCTTATAAGTTTACCATTTAATGATACCCGTGACATTATGATTTTTGGAGTAGACATTAATATATGATAATTATATCTTAGAAAACCCAAATTGTACCTCATATATATATGGAAGTCGGTCGTGAGATACAACTGAAAGTAAAATATCTATTTCCTACTAATCCTCTAAATTTCTTGAGTTGGAAAGGTTGTGTAGGTTTGATGCGAAGAATTTCTTATGGAGGTAGAAAGAAAGGATATAATGTTTGTTGAGGACCCCATTAGTTTGAACCAGTGGATACCACTCAAATTGTAGGAATTGAAATGGGAGAAGATAATATTGTGTAGGTGGGCAATCCACTATAATTGTGCCTAGCCCATACTAGTATATAATAGATTTGGGTCATATAATGGATTCGGATCAAATTGAGTTATTGAGCATAAGATCCATATAAACTAAGAATTCAAATAGGTTGGGTCAGGTCAAAATTCAGTAAATCCAAACCCGATTCGAAAAATAGAATGAATTCAATTTTACAATCTGATCCGGATCTATGGGTCCTTTTAAACGATTTGAGTTGGGTCTCCATAGATTGGATCGGATCGAGTCGAATCGGATCGCAGGTCAACTTGACCTATTTGCAGCCTTAATGGGAGGTGACAGAGGAGAGTAGGGAAGAGATGGGCATTCACAAGGGCTTGGAAAGGTTCAAGAGCATTTGGCACTTCACCAAGGACTCTCCTGCTGCCACCAAAGGTGAACCTAGCTTCTCCATCTATGGCATCCCTCGCTGTCTCATCGGCCACTCCCACTTCGTTCAGGACATGGTCCTCACCTCCGACGGACAGTTCATCATCTCCGGCTTCTGAGATTGTTGATGAGAAATGGAGGAAGAATGAAGAGAAAAAGGGGTTAGTAGTAAAGGGCTCTAATAGAAAATTAAGATTGGTTTTAAATTAACTTGACCTGCTAACATGTGAACACACTTCCAAACGAGAGTTGAGACTTGACGGACGGAAGTCTATATTGTTGTGACATAATGGATGGAGATCCTACTGATGCAGAGACCTCTATTTTAATATATATATATATATATATATATATATATATATATATATATATATATGTATTAAATTTTTTTTTTTTTTTTGTGTGTTTTATGTGCATGTAACTTCTTTGCGGTTGGGCTGATCATTCAACTCAGCAGGGAAAAAATTCAATCAATAGTTTCTCCTATCCCTGAAGATATGTGCCTTGACACCACCATGTAGCTCTATAAGGATGACGGCTTAACGCACGTATTGGACATAGCGTGACGGAGGAGGGAGTGAGCCGACGCATTACATGTCGGCCGGTGTGGTTGAGGGATAGCGGGCTCATGCCTCACATGTCGGCCGGCACGGCGAGACATTCATTGGAGATATATCATCCAAGCTGCCCAGCCAGTAGAATAACACTGTTGCGACAAGGATCTTTATAACGTAGCATTTTGCTTTGTCTATATATATATATAGACACATAAACACATGCAATGGCTTGCTATTCTTCTCGCCATTGGTTTAGTATTACCGTATATTGCTGTCGTGGTGCATGGCAGATAAAAGAAGAGTGCAGCTATAGACTTGAAGAGTCCCCATCGAATCCGCAGCAATTTTTTAGATGTCAAGTCTCCTTAACATGCATCATTGGGTATCCTATCAAGTCATCTCTCTCAAAAACAAAATCATGCATTTTACATGATCCAAAATATTCTAAGCCCTTTCATGAACCACCACTATTGCCATTATACCATAGATCTGACCTAATTGGAGAAAAAAAAAATTGTTGATCTCACAGAATTGAATCCGTCAAAAATATATATATATAAATTAAAAATTATAAAAATAAAATTTATATCTATTTTTTTATTGATCAATTATTGATTCAATTAATGGAATCAAAACAGAGATACATGCATAGTCTCTATTTATAATAATAATAAAATCTATTTTTACAATTCTAATCGGATTTCTTTTCTGATTCTAAAAGAGTTAGTTTTTCAAAAATAAATATAATTAATAAAAATAAATATAAAAAATTTATAATTTTATAGGAGGTGGATCTCAACTCTTGCATCAATTTTATATTCTATCATATCCCATCAAATTTTTTATGAATTAAAAGATACATCGTATCAAAATCAATTTTTTTAAAAAAAATTGATTTAATCAATCCATTTCGCTATCCCAATGGTGGAACCTCGGCCACTTTTGACTCCTCATGAAGTTGGTCCTAACACGTTTTTTTGGCTTTATTTCTTCTATAGGCTGTGTTCAGCATTGCAACTAGCTAATTGGCTTAACCTTTTAACAAAATTTATAATCTCCAAACAACTTGCTGAACCCATCAAGCATGGGCATTTAAGGCAATGTGCAGTGCAAATCCCTAGTCGCTTCTAGCTCTCAAGCACATAGATAAAGCCAAAGTTGGAAGTTATCATACAATTTGGGTTGCGGATGACTACATGTGTCATTCTCAAGAAGTTCTGTTCTGTTAAAAATAAATAAATAAATAAATACCATGTAAAGATACAAAAACCAATGACTATTTAATCCAGAAAGTGACCGGGTAGTGGTACAACATTTTTTTCAAAAAACAAAAAAGCAACATTTAAAAAGAAAGGAATAAAGAAAGGGTGGTAGTACAAAAACTTCTGTGTTTTAAAAATGTCTCCATAAGGCATGAGACATTAGGCCTAAAAATAAAAAAAACCATTTAAGATAAAAAAAAAAAAAAAATTAAATCCATCAAAAAAATTGAATATTTATAAAAAAAAATAGATCTGCTGAATAATACATGAAAACAATGAAATCTCATTTTAAGTTTCCTAACTTTTTCCTAAATATTTTGCATTTTCTGATTATCTTCAATAAACTCAAGTGAAAATTACCATATTCTCCATGCATAACATGTTAAGCTCATGCAAACTGCATTCATCAAGTGATGAATAGTTATGCAATTGAAGGGGAACAGAAGAAAGAAAGGATTAATTAAAACCACGGAAACTCAAAGTTGCAATATTGTATCGATTTTTTTATTCAAATATCATATTTAATTCATGAACTTTCAGTTTTTATTAAGATTTATGTTAATGAGACCAGCAACTGTGATGAAAGATGCCATTAGAGCGACAACTTTATCTTGAGGACCATCATGATTCAAATCTCCCGTGACACCGCCGGCACGAACAATACAAGATATTTTCAGGCTTTTCTACTTCTTTATTACAATATTTTTGGCATCATTCTATTCAGTTCGAGTAACAAGATCGAGAACAAAATGGGCTGATATTTTTTTCGAATCCTCTATTTTGTCTCAACCAATAATTAAGATGGAGATTTTGGGACATTTCCACTGAAAGAGATGTAAATTCTTCCCGTGACACCTTCCTAACTAGGCCTGCAGCCCTCCAGTGTCTTACAAAGGTGGCCCCTAGACCTGTCCCAGAAAACAAGATCCCAAATTTTGTCACTGGCCAGTTAGCAAGGGTTACTTTAAGGTGAACTTAGTCTATTATCAGATAACCTAATCTATTTACTGGAGATGCGCTTGGCATGCTACTGCCTATCCGAGAATATTAAAGCTGTCAACTTCATAGCCAAGGTTAGCCTAACAACCAATAATAACAAGGTTAGCCCCACACATCATTGATGTATATGACTTAACTACTCTTAAAGTGGGGACGACAAGCATTCCTCTAAAAGGACGGTTCCCCGTGGAGGAAAAGATGGCCTTGTCGTGCAAGTCTAAAACAGTGTCAGATTTGAAGGGCTAAAGATATATGGACACTGTTGCTGACCCTAAAATTAAGGCTTTTGTCACACTGAAGATTTCATCACACCAAGAAGGCAATAAACCACAATAGAAATTGCAAGAATAAAGGACAACAAATGGGCATGTACCAAACAGTCATATTTAGTTCATCAACAGTGTGAAAGAAATTAATGGGTCAGGCTCCTGCCTTCCATTGGTCAAGACTTGATAAGAGGCGCAAAGAATGCCAGAGAATTGCAGAGTTGTCTAAAAAGATATGAAACATGTTAAAGAAAAGAAGATATCTTAGATTTGCATATTATTTTTATAAGATGAGGTCTAGAACCTTGCAACCGCCCCTGGATGCTTTGTTCATGAGGAAAGAATTTTGGGTAGGTGACCTAACTGACAGTGGTGGCATATAGAAATTCACATGGTGGGTTTGCTAGCATCTGATTGATAGAAAGACAGGTGATGGGTGGAACAATCAGAGATACCTCTATGATTTTAGTACCCCATAGGCCCATATGATATTACTCTCATATCATTGAGCCCCCACTGGCTCAACAGAGGACAAAACATGGAATTGTGGGTGACCTATGAATTGGTTCTTTTATGTGATTGGTAGGGCCCCACGTTTCATCATGCTAAAAATAAGGCCCTCTAGATAGAGCTCTCATCTTTAAAATATATTGATATGAAGGATTTAAAGATGATTAAGTTCATAATCCTCAATCAAGCAAAAGCAAGAGATAATAAAAAGAGAGAGAGAGAGAGATTTCGATCTAATGATCCATTGGCAATGCTCAGGAATAATAGTAAAGAGAGAACTGAATCTTTCATATCATAATTTTTTCATAAAACAAAATAGACAGAACAATGCAAATATGTATCTGAAAGACAAAATTTCCAAGAAATAATCTCCAAACACTACAATCCTCTTACAATCATCTTATTGGAGGTCCAGAAAATGTATACACAAGCCATCGATCTATAAACAAGCAAACGAGCGACTACTAGAATCTCTCTCTCTCTCTCTCTCTATCTGCACCTCCTCCTAAACTAAATTGAGTAGCTCCACAGAGACTCGTCAAGGTGTAGAGGCCCAGCTGAGGTATACGGGACTTCTTGACCATCAAAAGACTGCCTTCTCATCTCATTATTAGACAGAGCTGAAGAGATCTCGGGGTTCATGTCAGTCGTGAGCCCTGTTTCCTGTGAAACGCTTGGCTTCTCCCTATCTGTCTTCCAGCTCTGTTTCAGGCCATACCCATTACTCTCCAGCAACTGCACCAGACTGCCACCAGAGTGAAGCATGCTGCCCCAATCGGGAGCCCCCTGGCGGGCATACAACGAGCTCGGCAGCGACATCCTGGAGAGAAGCAGCGAAGGTGGCGGTACCTCAGAAAGGTTGGCAGAGGCAGAGATGAAAGGGGAGTTGATGTACCCTGCTGGCAGCTCTTCATGGCCTTTTGGACCCTCCACCGCATTGGAGAAGCAGGTCACGTGGGCCGGGTCGGATACCAGTGAGTCCTTGTTCTTGCTGGTGAAGGGAATATCCATCAATGGTGGCAGAAGAGAAGTGGCCAATTCATCTCCAAAGGATGATCCCACTCTCCCCAACCCCATGACCTTCTTCCCACTTGAATTCTTTTGGAACACTCTACATATCACCCACTCATTCTACCCAACCAGTAAAAGAAAACAAAGAGAAGTCATCAAGACAAGTTGATGGTTTCAGATGCTAAAAGACTGGAAACAAAGTGAGGCAGAGAGAGTGCAAGCACCTTTGCTGTTTTGGGGAGGTTGTAGACGGAGTACTTCCCCTCCAGTCTGTATTCATGCATGACCCAATTGGACTTCTCTCCCTTTGGAGCCCTGCCTCTATAGAAGACAAGGGTCTTCTTCATCCCAACAAGGCTCTTCCCTCTGTAGATCTCCTTGTCTTTTCCTGTGGCTTTCCAGTAGCCAGCCTCAGTGGCCCTGTTGGTCCTCAAACCAGTTGGGTACTTCCTGTCCCTCACACAGAAGAAGTACCACTCCTCCTCTCCCATTTTTGCTCTACCTTAAATCCCAAACACATGTAGATTTTTTAAGAAGACAAGACTTTGAACAAAATTATAAAACAGGGATTTAAGGACTCAGGGAAAGCTTACAAGGCAAATCCCATGGCTCGCACTTGTTCAAGTCGACCTCTCCGATCGCTCCCGCGTTGAAGCTGGCGTCCATGACCTTCTTGCAGAGGTAGTGAGTGATGAGCTCTTCGTCGGTGGGGTGGAACCGGAAGCCAGGCGGCAAGTCCATGTGTTCCTCTCCCTTGTGAAGAACCACACCACCATGTTCCATTCCTTTGTGATGTGCTCTGTTTCAATCACCAACTTGAATTAATAAAAAGGACTCAAAGAAGTTGCAATCAAATAAGAAGCTCTCTTGTATTCTATATCAACTGACTAGGTATCAAAATAAACTCTATTTTTTTCTGGGCGAAAATCAAAACAAACTCTTTATAACCACTAATTTTAGAGAATCCAATAAGAAAAGATAAATAAGAGATTAGTAACCAACCTAGTACGTAATAACAGGGTGGCTCATGGAGGGTCACCCTCCCTAGCCTCCGTTTTAATTCAAAAAAAAAGGGGTACATGATAGCACAAAAGAAAATCGAATACAGTACATAAAGACATCGGGTGGATGGAGGAAGGGGAAGAGAGCGGGTGTTTGGAGATGAGAGTCTCTAACCTTTGAGAGATTGAAAGAATTCGTTAGAGAAAATTATGTTGGGAGGGTGGTGGCCCTCTTTTATAGTACAAAATCTTGTTTTCTAGAGAAAGAAACGTGACCTGCAAGGCACCATGGTACACAGTTCTAGCTTCCTTTTAAACCCTTTAACTATTTTATCTTCCCTTATTGTTATCCTTGAATTACCTCATTGACCTGACCAGATGTTAGAAACACATGGGTTAATTGGCTTGGTGATTTACATAGTCATGGTGTAGTAATATTACTTGGATTTTACAGACTAATAGTGCATCACAGCGAAGGTTTTAATAAATCTTTTTTTAATCATACTGTTAATTTTAATCAATCATCCTTGAGCAATAATTATAAGAGTTTCTGTCATTAATCTTAATATCCAATGATCGAACCATGTTGTGCCTACTCCGCATAGCTGCCATGTGTGCCCTAAATTTTGCGAGATAATTTGAAGGACACATGTCGAACATTAAAGCTGACTTGAGGACAATTAATTGCAGGTTAAGCAAGGTTAGAAGCATGCATGAGCTGTGTTCCAATAATATTCGAGTTTGGGAACGGTAAGATCAAGTCACAGGTGTTGAGTTGCAACCAGTGCGACGATTGGCATTTGATAAGATTCTACTGTTTGAGGTATCATTTCCTGGTTATTGATGTAAATGGTTTATCTGCAACCAATTGTTTAATGTACTTTTTATGGGCACAATGCGAGAGGTTCGGCCCCATGGTTCCCACCAGCTCTCAACAATTGTCATCTACCCTACGACTTCACATCATCTCTCCTCCTTTCTATTATTTTTTCCTGACCTCGTTTCACACACAACAGGACAGCCCCAACAAACCTTCTTGTCTTGTCACCACCCCAACGGTCTGAATGACCTGTGGCTTGGTATCACGATAAAGGTAACAAGCCCCTACCAAGAAATTTTTTAATAGGTCAGAAGTATTTTTCCTTGAACGTGCATGGATATTCTTCTTCAATAGCCAATCAAATTTCAACAATTAGCAGTAGTTGGTAGTTAATCATAAATTTAAATATTATTATCGGGGGAACCATGCTTTGACACAATGTTAATAGTTTTATGTTTATCTAACCCTTCTTTTATCATTACCTCATCTGCATTTTCTTACCCCGCTCTTCATTAAGCACATATTACCGATCATCTGCATCATGATATTTACGCCTAATCTCAAAATAATTTTCATGATTTGCTCAAAAAATAATATATATTTATAATCAAAATAGTAATTAAGCAATTAATGACTGACATCATGTGTATTACATGGTTGGGGATCCCACATGATATTTCAACCTAAAAGTGAATATAGGCTAAATAATGATGCACTGAACGAAAACAAAATTACAAATTGGTCATCATCAAGCGCATGAGTGTTTATTATTATTATTTTTTTCCCTTTAAAAGGGTGACAATTTGCTATTTGTGGTTTAATGTTGGATTGTCGCCAGAAGAAACGGACTGCCACATGAATGGTGCTTCCCTCGTGTCCCCTATAATTGCATGGAATGCAAGGAAGCACCACCTTCCATCATCATCATCTCCAACCGAAACCCGTTCCAAAAGGATGACATGGGATAGGAGCCACTGGCCATTCCCTCTCTCTCTCTATCTCTAATTTCTCGCCGTAGAACCGCTTTCCCTTTCTGGCAACTGCACCAATGATGGCGAGACGCGTGAGGGATTTGATCACTTGGAAGAGTTCCAAGCGTCCAGGGAACCATCCAAGGGTGCCCCCACAGGGTCCCCAGTCCTCGTCCATATCCAGCCACCTCAGTACTTCTACCTAGAAGCCAGCTGCCCACATAAGTTCTCCCAGCTCCTCCACCACAGAAATCTTGAAGGTTGGTTTGCATGAAGTGGCGGCCATGCCTTGAGCAAAAGTAGCTAAATAAAGCATCCACAGAGAGAAGGAGAAGGTAAGCCAATTGGGATGGAAGAACATTGCCCATTTCACATTTAACATCTGCATGCATCCAAAGCAGCAAAGGCCAGCCAATTTGCTACTGGATTCCCTTCTCTATAATTATGCGTGGCTTGAAACACACAAATAGCTCTTCCCATCAGCAAAAAGGTATCTAGAAGCAGAGGATTTAAGAGATTGAAGAAGACTTGCTTCGAATCCAAAGTAATAATTGTGGCGGAACCCCCTTTTAGCCACACCTAGTAGGCTTTAAATTTGAACACCGTCAAGCAAAAACACTCCCAAGCTGTCGTTCACACTTAGATGCGTGAAGCGTTTGATGATGTTGTATTTGAAGTGGGTCTACATCTAAGTGCTTTCATACCCGTTGGAGACTTTATGTACTTAAATCATGAAAATCTGCAAAATAGAAATAAATATTTGGACTAGATGCACCATGTAAGATATTTTTTAAAGATATATGCAGGTGGATTTTATAAAAATTATCATATATATCTGGGATATAAAATCCGCACTCTTTTTACACTTTAGGCGAGTTATAGCACATTAATACCCACACTTAATTTTTGGTTTGTTACCTATTGGATCTCTATTGTGGTGTTGAGACATTGCCCCAGGTTCCTGAATCCACATTGGCTGTAATATCTCTGTCATACTCCCAGCTTATATTTTATATACCTCCCGACATGGCTATACAAATCCCTTCAAACAGATGTTATGTGTTATGTTTTCTGGTTTCTAGGGTTATGCTCCCAGGGAGCTGCGAGCAATAGGCTGAATCCACTGCCTTTCATTCATTCTACTATTCAGCCATATAGTCTGAACTCGGGCTTTATTATTTGTGCTCAGTGGCACATCATATATCAATTATTATATTCCTATACTCAGCTACTGTTTCACTGTGTAAATGCTTACTTCATCTGCAGCTTCGTAAGTCATCTTCTATTGGGCAGCCATGGTCTGATTTTATTTATATCCATGACATGCATAATTGTAGCTGAATTACATATCCTTGGCCTTACTCGCTTGCAAGACCCTGGTTCACAGTCCGAAGCAATCAGGCTTCATCAGTCATTACCTAAACTTTCTTTGCTGTTGCAGCTGCATCCTTTCTTCCTTTCTTTCACATTCATGCAGTGCTCAGCTTCTACTTCTGCTGCTTTTAATTTAACTTTATTCCCACTCATAGCAGTATCTTTTGTGCGGTTGAACTGGTATGTTTCTGTTTGTTGTTCTTATGCCTCCTGTATGCAGGTTTTGGGTTGTGTGGGAATTGTAAACAAACTGGCCAGTTATCAATGAAGTACTCGTTATACCAAAAAAAAAAAAAGAAAAAGGCCAAAGTTTCAAACTTCTTCCTAAAAGATTCGTATTGGTTAAGGAATCAAATGGTCAAAGCTTCAAAGTAGAACTACTTCCAACGGATAAAAAGATAATGCATTATTTTAAATATAAAACTCTAACAACACTCACTTGTAGCATTAGTAAGTATGCTTCCATTTGGTGTCATGGTTGGATATGATTGTGAGTGCAACCAATTGCAAGCAGTCGTATGGCATGAGTGAAAAAGTGGCTGTTTATTAATGGGAGTTTCTTTTTCCATATCCTTGCACTAGCAATGTCTTATCAGCATTTGGTGAACAAAAACTATCTTTATCATGTGAATTTAGACCAGCAATATCCTTTCAGATCAATAGCAACATTGAATTTTCATTAAGAATATTTTCTTTAATATCTTTCAATCTTTATTGTAACTATTTGTAATGACCATATGACTAAAACGTAAATTGCTTTTACGACTTAAATTGTTAAATATATTAACGACGTATAAGCGTTAGACAGTAACATGCTTAAAGGTCTTTTTTACGACTAAAGGCTTAAAAAAAACAAAAAACTATATCAATACATGAATTAAAAAAAAAAAAATTAAAAAAATAATATGTAATAATTTTTTAGTGCACATCTTAAATGCACACAAATGCATTAGGATGGATGTGAATCTAAAGATAGGTTATATCTAACTAGAAAAATGCAAATTTACATTTGAATGACTAGCAAAGATAAGTATTTTTAAAAAAATATTATATTGGACTTGTCTTAGTATCTCTCTTTCTTTAGTAATCGGGGATTGTAAATTTTGGTAGATTTGGATCTTGGATTGTGTATCTCCAAGTATTAGAATCTGCATAATTATAGAATAAATAATTTTTTGGATTATAAGCTTGTTTTGTTCATCTAGCAATTTAACTATTTTATTTTGAAAAATAGAAAAAGAACCTTGAGATAACATTGCACCACTGGCAAGTTATCTCTTTTCAACTTTTCGCAAAAATGGGTCTACGTTGAATCAATTGGGTATATGTTTTTCCACTGCAACGGTGGAGCTGACTCATACAAGATAATGATGTGTCTGCGTGGCTTCATCAGAGTGGTTCTATCAATATTTTATATTATTATTATTCTACCCTTCTAATTATAAGGCCGTGTTTTTTTATTTTAAACAAAAGGTAATCGGTGTGGTCCGCGTAGATTTTTTCCACTGAAAAATGAGGATAGATAGAGAAGAAGATGAGCTGGCTTAGGTCAGCTGCTGTCTCCCTTTCCCAGCACGAAGGTACAATACGACAAGGACGCGTGGTAAGGCATGGTTGGAAAGAGAGCGAGCAGAGAAATCCGAGTCCCAGGAGTTAACGTTGGGGCGAAGAGAAGTACCAAAGGTCTCCACTAAAAAAATCGCTCCCTTTCTACCAAAAAAAATTAGCACCTTGATGGGATTAATATTGATTAAAAGATTAGCCTCTTATGGCCATCTTGTCAAGTCCTCAAGAAACCTACGACTGAATTTGGTCCAAGTGATGGCTTAAATTTTCATGGCATTATTAGGATTGGAGGACGGTAAACACTTGATGTTGCCGTCAAAATCTGATCTAATAAAATTAGATGAATTGATTGAAATAATGAATGATGGTTGGTTGCCTTGTGATCTGCTTAGAGTCAGAAGTTGGCGTGAAATAAAAAATTCAACCTGCGAACAGATCGGGAAAACACCAAAGATTGCGAGTCTCGCTCCAATGTAAGACTCTTCAATATCTAAATTAGACTGAGCTTTGGTAGAACAGTAGAAAACCGAGAATATCAGCTATGTATATTGGAGTCGAGAGAGGTATATACATATTCGAAGATATAAATGATCAGAAATTTGGCATACTATTATTAGTCGGCCGATTTGATCGGTAATAACATAGGAGTAGCCGTCACTGCTAAATCCTTCCCATCTCACACCTTTGTCCTGGTTTGCTAAGAAGGAAACGCAGTCCCTTCGTTTTTTTTTGGGTCCAAAGTGTAGCACCCTAGAAAGCATGTCCAACATGCTTTTTAACGGGGTGCTTGGTTGATCAGCAACCGGCTGGCTCTGTTGAGAACCGTCCATCGGAAAAAAATTGGCCAATGTTGGATACTTTATATGATACCTGTATGAGGACGATTGGTATAGCTTTTAGTCCCACATCGGATATGGGGAAATGACGTACGGATCGTTCACTATATAAAAATGACACCATACCCGGAAGAGCGGCATCTTTGCGCTTGGGGCAATGACGCAGCTAGTGAGGTTATAACCGAGGCGCGTCAATTGCTGGTTGAAAACTATTTCCAAACCCCCTCTGTGGCCTGGGTTTGGCCCAGCGCCACTGAGAATATCTGGAAGGGCTCCCTCTAACCCAGGGTAAAGCCCTACAATTCTGTACTTCTAAACCTTTCTCTTAACATATTAAGGGTCTTCTTTTATGAGTAGATATCAAAGCAGCATGTAGCCGTATAATTATTGCCGAGTCACATTTGTCGCAGTGCTGTGTATCAGAGCCGCGGCATCGTGCAGTTATGCTTACAAGCTGTTTGAACAAATCTCCGAACAGCTCCTTTTCCTCTACAGTGCTTGTACCAAGCTCTTGTGAGGCTTGGCTTGAGCCCAGTTCCATGGAATGATCTTGAAGCTTGGATTGCTCTCATTAGTCCAAATTGTGGAGATTTGGCCAATTGCTAGCGCTCTTTCTGATGAATCTGCGAGAGGGGATGTTGCTGCTTGATTTGCTTTGATTGCAGGCTATGCAAGAAGAGGCAAATTGAATGATGCTCATCAGTTGTTCGATGAATCTACTTGCAAAGATTCGATCTCTTGGAACATAAAGATTTGCACCATATGCTAAAACTAGGGATATGGTGAAGGCCAGAGGGCTATTCGATGGGGCACCAGAACGGGATGCTGTGTCTTGGAAGAAGACTATTACTCGGCTATGTGCAACATGTGCTTCGTCCACAAGCATTGGAGGTCTATGAGGAGATGCAGAGAGCAGGAGAGACCGCATTTGTGAGGTTGATATCTTCCTGCGCGGACTCGGATGCTCTAATTATCAGACAGCAGACACATTGTTTCGTCTCAGAGACATCCTCGAGAGCTGACAGCTGTCGACTTGGGCAGGTTGCACTGCTGTGTACTGAAGCAGTTCTCGACACCCACGTCTTTGTAAGCAAGTGTTATCCGCATATATGAACCGTTCGAGGATATGGACACTGCTCGCCGGGTATTTGAAGAAATATCCAACATAGATTTTAGTGTCATGGAACATTCTGATCGTTGGCTATATGAACTGTAGCCAATACAAAGAGGCTTTGAGAATGTTCCTGATGATGAAGAGAAGTGGTTTCAGCTCAGACGAGCATGCTCGGAGAATGGATTTTGGCAGATGGATTCAATCAAAGTATCATTGGTTCCATTCTCAACAGACTTGGAATTGAGCAATATGCACGCCAAGTGGCAAGGGTAGGACTATTGACAGAGCTCTTCAATTGTTCGAGGACATGAAAGAGAGGAATATAGTTTCATGGGAACTTGATGATACTAGCACTTGCAATGCATGGGCATGCAGATGCAGCGTTAAGGTTCTTCAATAGGATGCGAGAGAGAGCCAGGTCAAAGGGCCAAATGACATTACTTTCCTGGAAGTGCTCCGTGCCTGTAGCCATGGAGGTCTGGTCGAAGGACAAAAGTACTTCGATATCGTAGGATGAGGAGGGACTACGGCATCATACCCTCCATAAAGCACCATGGATGCATGGTTGTTCTTAGGCGAGCAGGGCTTGCAAAGGAGGCTTATGAACTGATAGGGAACATGCCGATGAAAGGCAATGCAGTAGCGTGGGGCACATTGTCAGGGGCATGCCGGATTCATGGGGACCTTGAATTGGGTGAACGGGTTCGAAAGCATCTCGTGGAGTTGGAACCTGATCATAGCAGTAATTGTGTTCTCCGGTCACACATGTATGCAGGTGATGGCCAATGGAATGATGTGTTGAAGGTCAGAAAATCAATGAAGGAAAGGGTCGTTCAGAAGCCAGAACCTGCTCAACATACTTCCTAGTATGATAAATCAACAGATATGTAGCAAGAGATGCATTATTTCTGAAATCTCCTTTCTTTTATAGCATTGTATGGTCCCTTTTACAATAGATCGGTAGCATTACTGTATTTATTTAAACATAAATAGAAGTATTTCAAGATGGCTTCATTATTTTGAGAATTCATGATTTTTGTGACATATTCACAATGATGATGCAAAGCATATGACACGAAAGCTGTGGTGCTGTTTAATTATGGCAACGACACTAACCGCACGAGTCTAATAACTGATGACAACCAGATCCAGGAAGAAAATGGTGGTAACGTGATTTAGAACTTTTCTTCTGCTTGTTGGCCTGCCATTCCTTTCGAGCAGCCTCAATCTTTGCACTTACATCGGCATGGAAGCCAGGATATGGTTCATACCCGAAAAAGTTAAGTGCCTGGATACACAAAAGTCAGAATATCTTCATCTTAGATTCTTTTATATGAAAGACAGCAGATGATTACCTCCAGCAAAACAAAGAATGGGGCCATCAAAAAAGCTTGAGAAAGATTGTCCATAAGAGCTGGTGCTCGCTTCTGGGACGAGAGAAAAAGAAAAGGTTGAGTTGCACCAGTCTGTCGAACAAAAATATATTGTTCTAATCAGAAAGAGAAACCATATAAGGCGAACGTACCTCACACACTCCATGGCCTATAAATTGTCCGGTCCAGCTAAACAACTGAGCTGCCAGAACAACCTGTATGCAAGTTGCAGGAAAACTATCAGTGCCTACTTTTAAACTGAAACTTCACACAAGTGATTTTTCTTAATTCTATCAGCAAATCATCTATTATGCTACGGGCACATAATATATTGCTGAGCTCTTGGTCGCTTTTTCCTGAACTGTAATTAAAAACTCCACTGCTCGTATTAAAAATGCACTTTTGACATTCAGTTCCCGAGTGAGACTATTGAAATGCTCAAGGGCTAAAGATCTCCAGGTATACTGCCATAAGGAGATATTAAGGGAAAAAAGCTTAATCATGGGTATTTTCGTTAAAATTGAAAAATTTGGCATAGCTAATGCGAAAGGATACCTTTTTAGCCTTCAAGGTAATGGATGCACAAATGCTATAAAAACAGCATATTATATGGTATGGCAGATGCATATGTTGACAAGGATACATCATCCTCTTTTTTTTTTTCTAATTAAAAAAATTGCGAACCATGAACGTAATCTTAGCATTAGCCAATAATCATTGAAGGTGAAGAAATGACTGTATAGCTGGACTGGAGATGTCTATCTTCATGATGAGATGACCTCAAGAAGCATTAGAACTAAATGCAAGGTCCATGGTTTAAAAAGAAGGTATATGGATGCAAATCACAAACCTAAAATATATCCTAGAGATAAATTGAACCTTCAAGCTTGACACAGAGCATATATATAGGGTCAATTTGTTCAATCCTTGGAGGATTTCTTTTGGCTTGGGCTGTACTTCTTATAAAAACCAAATGGCAACATTTGACTTAATATGGCATGGTTAGATTTGATGAGACAAAAGATTAAAATATCAGTGCTACTTATATGATATGCCACAACCTCTTTTATTTGTGTGGGCTTCTTGTGAGAAGACTAGCATGCAATATCAATACTAACCAACATAGGAGAGACTATGGAAATGATTTTACATTCTCAAGCTCCTTTATTTGGGTTTTATCATGCAGGTAACTTGTAATGTTGTTCACTGGGCTGAAAAAGGAAGGCCACATTGAAGCTTGCCAATGAAGTACATGATATCATTAGAGCAAGCCATTTGTTCATGCTAAGGAAGAAAATAGAATGATAGGTTCTCTCACATTGGATAGATCAGGTATTGTAACAACTCACAATCTCATCTAAAAAGGCAGTCAGAATGTGTTATTTGGTTCGTACCCAAGATCTTCCCAACGAATAACTAATGTGAGACTAAATATACGTCCGCACGGATGTTCACAAGCTCTCCCTATTTAAGCCCTGGCTTCTTGCCAAGCTAAGAGTCCAAATCCATGAATCTATTTATAAACACCTCATAGGTATGTAGGAAAAACCATGCTTTAGTTGCTTCAGGGTTTTTAATTCTCTCCTTTTCCTTCGCATTTTTGTTACAGCTTGTAGCAGATATATGTAGCTCTCTGGTTCTTTGAGATGAACTAACTACCAAAAAGACGAGTTGATAAGCAAAAGTAGAATAAGGATTTATTAATCACATATATCTCCTTAAAATTAGGACATTCATCACAGTAATCTTTACACCAAGAGCACCTGAACCTGCATCAATCCTTTTACTCCAAAATATCCTAAATTCAGTTATCAGCCCTTGGCAACCCAATCCCATTTTTGTGTCTTCTATAGGCAACTAAATTTTACTGATATTTTAGAAGTAGGTGTCAATTACATGAAACAAATAACATCATTTGTTTTACATACTTTCTCAAAAGGTATTCAATTTCAAATCCTATTCTTTAAAAAATTCAAGCTACCCTTGCATTTAATTCACTTCAAGAAATATATAAGAACCCATTTAAGGTAAGTAACTAGAGGTATTTGGGTAAGTGTCTTATCATGCAAGTTTTCATGGATTTAGTAGATTTTTGCGTGCTCTTGGGTAGTTCTTTCCTGAAATGAACCATTGAATATAGGAGAATAAAAGATCTTCTCCAACCATTCAAAAGGGCTAGGTTAATCAAAAGTTGTAGGTAAAAGACTGGCATACATTTGTTGTATGAAAATGGCATGTAGTTCAAATAAATGCACTTAACACATGAAGGCTTGCTGTGTAATATACGTTGCTGGAGACAACAAAATAGAAGAGGGCTTTATCTGCTTGTAATTCAACAATGAAGAACCAGTTAAGACATAAATCCACCATGCATGCTTCAATGAAGATTGGAAATAGCTTAAACTTGATGGTAAGTGTTTAGCGATCCATGCAATCATAGAAGTTCCAATAGGAAATAACTTTGATGATTATGTCAGATGATATCCAATATACAAAGCCTTATAGTTAGCAAAAGAATACAATGTATTAGATTGCTCAAGGTATGGTAATGAGCCTATGAGGTAATAAAGGAGACTTTCATATAAAATCAGGAAGCTTCATTCAGAGGAATTCAGAAGAATCTCATGATTATCTATACCCCTGCAGATTGTAATAGTGCTAGAGATAGAACTATGATAGACAGAAAAGTCGAGGTAAGTGTTATCTTTCATTCAACCTAGTCATTTCTTCTAAACTATCAGGAGACTAACTTGTGCTTATGTAAAAGGTGAGCAATACACCAAGTAGTAAGTCATTAAATCATATTTAGAAAAAAGCTGCAGGTTTCTTTTTTTAAAAAAAAAAATGCGCGTGTTGCTTGACAAAGACCTAGGTTTTTTCCCCTATTAGCAACCAAAACCAATTATAGTACAAACAACCAAAGTGATCCAATTCTTTCTTCACAGTGCAGAAGAGTGCAGTAACAGGTACTTCTCATTTTCTTTTCTTGACCATGCCATCCTCTTCTTCCCCTTGACGTATATCATTAAACTGTCCAAAGAGAAGAAGGAAGAGATTTAGATTTCCTTGTTTATGATTCCTCAACTGCAAAGGATTTATTGCATTGAGTAACTAATTAATCCTAAAAGTCACCAACAGAAATAGCACATATCCACCATTTGAACTGCAATCTTCACAAAAGCTTTCCTAATCTTTTACCAGCCATGCCAGCCACATTGGTGATACAACACTGCTGCTTATAGATAAAGTAGAAGCATTCATAAGCAATCAGGCTAGCATGCTATTGCCTAATGAGTTACTCACGTTATGGGCATAGATGTATCAGGCAAGAGAAATAGTACACATACATACATACATAAACATACATACATGCATGCATGCATGCATGCATGCATACATACATACATACATACATACATATCATACATACATACATACATATCATGATTTCTTTAAGATTCTTTTCCTTGGTTTTCATGTAGATTTTGATATAGTGAATATACCTGTTAAACAATAATGTTGCACAGTTTTGATAATCATCAAAAACTATTTGATCTTAGGAAAAATCGGCAGAAGCAGGTATGGAACTATCTGGGAGGTAATGCATCACCAATAAGATGATTTTCTCCTTTGTAGGTACTATAACAAACATTAGCTTAAAGCTTCAAATGCAGAAAGTACTAGACTATAGATAAACACTGGAATGCCTTTTCAACAGCTTTGAGAAACATTTAGTAAACTGAAAGGTTTATACCACTCCAAAACAGTGTGATGAGGCTAGGAAAGGAACAAGAGCATACTTTAGCACAAGGATGATGCAATCAAGTTCCCTTAATCATGGGACTTCAGAAACTTTTCCCAAGTGGCTGTAAGGTAGAATGCCATGATAACGGGTTGCCTTGAAACAAGGAAGATTGAAGCTAATGGTTCTAGCAAACTGTTTAAAATTTGAAGCTTCAATTCTCCTTTCACTGTCAAGGAGAGGTTGGTAGGATACCAGGATAAAGTAAAGATAAAGAATTCTTTATCAAGTACTTCACGGTTCACAGGTTCTAACCGTAAAAGGTGCTACTTAGACCCTGGTTCATGACAGTGTTTAGTCTGCATGCTCTCCTAAAGGTAAGGCAGAATTTTAGTTGAGATCTCTGAACAAGACTTGTTGAAAAGAAGGATGGAATATGAAAAGAGTTTTAGATGAGATTTGATGCGAGAGTGCCGACTTTCAGTATACTAGTCAAAAGCAAATAAAATAAATAAATAAATAAATAATGAAAGTCTGGTAGCAATAATCCACCTAGATTCAAAGGCAGATGCCACACATATTTGTACAAATCAGATGGAAGGTAAAGGCGGTACATGCGGTTATATCTAATATTCTATTCAAAAGGAAGAGTTTAACAATATATAGTTAGTCTTTTGCTTGTGTGAGTAGTCTGAATGACAGGTGATAGCACAATAGCCATGCCCAACCGAGGAGGAAGTAATTTGCTAAACTCAATCAGCAATGATGGACTTTGGGATAAAGATTATCCATTACTTACTGTTGGTAAGAAACATAGAGAGCTGAATTGCACACCTTTGTTGTTTAACAACTAAAATTTAACATGAGACTTTGCATTTTGTAAGACAAGATGAGATAAACAGCTGCACCATTTTGTTGGACAAGATTAAAACTCATCCTGTAATTCTAAACAAATTAGTTATGCCCACAAGAAACAAATGGAGGTAGAAACTAGATTCATTCTTAAGAAAAAGAGATCTATGTACAGAACAGCGCACAAACGCATGAGAGAGAGAGAGAGAAAGATAGAGAGAGAGAGAGAGAGAGCATTCATCATAAAGAAAGAAAATAAATATTGAACACATGATTCGGTTCCTAGGAATAAAAGATATGGAAGAGTACCATTGGTATCCATCATTCCATTCTTATCCCTAATCTAAATGATCGCAGGATTTTTGGGCTTTGATGTCTCGAATTCGACCTACAGCAGTGAAAACCCAGATGCGAAGAAGCCCAGCTCGAAGAGCACGATGCGAGAAGTCCGAAAACAAGCCGGAGACGCAGCATGCGAAGGCCGCGGCAAGGCGGGCCCGTAGGTGCGTACAGACCTGTGGGACGAGTGGCCTAGGTGCGCACTAGCCCAGCGTAGACAAGCAGGCGTGCGCGGGCCAGCGCAGGAGCATGGCCCAGGCCTAGGCCGCGTGGCGCAGGAGGGTCTACCGGAGATTTAACGCGGTCCATGGTGGACCGCGGAGGAATTCGCGGTCCACACCTTGCACATGGACCGGAACGGTGCACGGCCAAAAAATCGTGGTGCACACCCGATTGTACGCTATCCAATAGCCAAGAAGGCATGCGGACACGATCCGACAGCTGGGAGCTTGCACAAGCGTGATTGGGCGCCAGGAGTGCTATTTTGTGCGATTTGAGGGCTATGGACGCGAGCGGTGGAGATCCAATGATTGAAAAGAGCTACTGGCTCCTGTTGAAGGTAAGACTTCGATTTGGACTGAGTTTTATGGCTATAAAAGAGCCTGACAGCTGTGGAGAATTGTGTGCATCTTAGCAAGGGTCTGAGAGACCGTGAGTGGCTGAGAATGCTTAGGACATCAAACGCAGCGACTAAGGAGCAGCTTGGTGTGAGCAGCAGGCAGATCAATCGAGAGTGTCCCGAAATGGTCATGGAAGTGGCCATGAGTGTAGAGATAGAGGCTGCGGTATGATGTAGTGGTTTGCATCACAGAAAGCGACCAGAAGCGTCGAGGATCTTAGCATGGCAGATCTATAAGAGGATTTCTTAGGAGATTTTGTGAGAACTTTTGTAAGGGTGAGTGCTTCTTGTTGAGAGAGAGAATTGGTGTATGAGAGTTAAGAGTGTGTGGTCTCCTCTTGTACTTGTTTCTTTCTCATAGTGAAACTTGCATGTCCCGTAGAAGTAGATCTTGATCTAATCCATGTATTTGATTGTGTTCTCGTTTTATCTCTTCTTTCTTTCTGCTACAACAAGGTGATATCAGATCCCCAACAAATAGTATCTAAGCCAAATGTACCAAAATCATGGTTTTCAGGTTGCAGCGGTGATGATCAAGATTGAAGATGGAGAAGACATGCGCAATCAAGATGGAGATCAGTCACGAAGAGTTGATCGATGTTCTTTTGTGCAAGAAGCAGTCTACAATGAAAGATGCCAGCGGGAGCCCAATGCGAAGTGGAGCTCCATATGGAGGTGGATCGGACATGAGATGAAAGACTCGGAAAGATGATAAGCGACGTCGCTAGGAGGCTACCCCGAGCAAATCTCAGGTCTGCAGGATGGAGAGGGATTGAGTACCTGACTCGACTCTCATGTTTGTCCATTCATGAGTAGGGGCGAGAAAATCCAAAAGCTCTCAAAATTAGGTGGATTTGACGTCTCGAATTCGATTCATAGCAACAAAAACCCGGATGCGGAGAAGCCCAGTTCAAGAGCACGACGCGAGGAGCCCGAAAACAGGCCTGGAGATGCAATGCGAAAAGACCGCAGCAAGGCAGGGCCCGCAAGTGCATGCAGGCCTCAAGATGATCGGCCCAGGCGCACGCTGGCCCAACGCGGGCATGTAGGCGCACGCGGTCCAAGCCCAGGCACATGCAGACGCATGCGGCCCAGGAGGGCGCATGCGCGCGAGGGGTCTACATGGAGATTTAATGCGGTCCATGGTAGACCACGGGAGGAATTCACGATCTGTGTGGATCGGAGCGGTGCATGGCCAGAAAATCGTGGTGCACGCGCGATTATGCATGATCCAGCGGCCAGGAAGGCATGCGGACGCAATTCGATGGCTGGGAGGCTTGCACGGGCGTGATTGGGCTGCCAGGAGTGCTGTTTTGCACGATTTGAGGGCTACGGACGCGAGCAGTGAAGATCCAACGGCCAGAAAGAGCTGCTGACTCCTGTTGAAGGTAGGACTTCGATTTGGACTGGGTTTTATGGCTATAAAGGAGCCTGACGGCTGTAGGTCAAATACGAGGCACCAAATCCCAACAAGGATGGCTAAAGAAAATGTATTCAGCTATCCAAACTCAATAAGGGAAGAAAATGAAACACGGTAAAGCAGATACATCAAAATGTATATCCCTGTACTAAAATACATTTATCATCTACTAAATTCAGGCAAAAAGGTCATCCATAAGATTGCACCAATGTTAAAAAGGACAATAGAAATAGAAAAATAACAATGTGATTAACAAAGAAGACCTCGTGACTATAGCATGATGCTCGGTCAGTCCACAAGCATCCAATGACACCTACTAATTATAAAATCGACATGAACCTGATACCTGATAGAGCCAAAACTACACAGGAAACCAGTGTTTTTGCGTCCCCTTATTCCCATCAAATAACATCAAAACAAAAGCCACACAAGCAAGTAAACCAAATAAAAAGGAAAGACGAGAAGCAAACAACCAGGAATGCATGCTAAACTCTCCGAATTAATACCATACCAAATCATACACAATCCAATCAACAAAACACAAAATATCTGCAAGAAATCATCAAGAAACAGATACTTCGAAGGAAGGAGAAGAGCGAACCGTCGACCAACCTTCCAAGCGAGCGAGAAGCCAAGGCGGGCGGCGAGGGAGGCGCTGCCGAGCCAGCAGAGGAAGCAGAGGAGGGCAGCGAGAGATCCGGCCTTGGGGTCCATGAGGAGGTAGAAGAGAGCATAGATGACAGCGAAGACGGAGGCGAGACCACCATCGGCAAAGGGGAGGGGAGCAAAGTGGAAGAGAAGGAGAGTGGTATAGAAGATAGGCCAGACGAAGAGCATGTGGATGAGGACGTTCACCGGGTTGCTGTGATACGCTCCGTAGAAGGCGAAATGCTTCTCCAGATCGAACAATCCCTTCCCCATGGAGACTACTGGGATCGATTCAGAACGAGATGACGACGGAGGAGGGGGGGGGGGGGGGGGAGGACTTGGGATGGAAGGCTTTGCTTCTTGTTGTTGGCTTCTGCTGGGAAATTGGTAGTGAGAGGATTTTGTAAAAGGGGAGGGAAGGCGATGGAAACTGCTAGGTCCCATACCCATGCGTCAGCTGAAATGGAATCTGGAACGAGCAAGCGCTTCAGAAACTTCCTACTAGTTAAATTATAAAAACCATGCTACGATTAAAGATAAATTATATTTATATCTAATAATTTGAAAATTATATTTATATCTAATAATTTAAAAAACCTATATTAGTACCTCTCATATTTATTATTAAAATTTTATCCAAGATTTTAATCTATAATTAAATAAAATATTTATTAAAATATTAATTTTAAATAAGATTCCCATATCATAGAAAAAAATTAACAAAATTATCAAAAAAAAATTATTTGGATAATTAGATCTAAGAATCTATAGAAATTATAGATTTAAACCAATACAACCATCCAAATAAAAACTAACGCAGTCTATCTTTGCACATACCTAAAAAATCATTTCAATGGGCCAGTTTAAAACCCAAAGAGAAAAAAAAAAAAAAAGAATCTCATAAGATTCAAGCTAACCGACTGCAATAATTTTTTGAATATTTATAAAAATAAAATTAATTTTGTCTAATTTAAGTGGTAGTAAAAGTCCAAACCTATGATTTTTATGGCAACGGGTCCTAAGAGACATAACAGTTATTTTCATTTAAAAATAATTTTAATTTTTCATATAAGATAAATGATTTCACTAATGCTATTAAGTTAATAGAATATATGTTTAAAGTTTATAAATTATTAGATGTAAATATAATAAACTTAAATTTTTGAAAGATTTTGTTATCTTATTTTTTTATTGTTAGTTTGAGCTGTTTGGCTGATCAAGATCGCATGTTGGTTCCTATCCAACGCTCAGCCAATTTTCTCCCATTTCAATCGCCTCTCAAAAATGTGTAAAGAGAGGATAAATAGGTAACACGTGGCAGAATTCTAGCAGCTCAATAATTCCCAGCCCAACCCAGAGCAACCTGCCAACTCTGAGCTATACGTCCGACCTATACACTTGCCCCACAGTACTCCCACCACCAGTAGCTGCTACCTTAGAATCTGAACCCAATTCATCAAAAAAAAGCTAGCGTAATTCTTCCTCCAATGGGCAGCTACGCCAAGCACATGATCCTATGCCACTCCAACATCGCCAAGTCCCAAGGCGACCTCCATCATCGGCGGCTGCAACAAGCGGCCCATCCATCCTCAACTCGGCCCGCCGAGGAGAAGCCGAGGGCGACGCGGCGGTGGGCTCTGCCTTTCACGGTCCTGGCAGCCTCCCCGATGCCGGGGTTGAGACGACCGCCACCGTCGGCCCAGGCGCAGAGCTGGGGCACGCATTCGTTCCTGAAGGAGAAGTACTTCCAGCCGGGGATGACGGCGGAGGAGTCGGCGGCGAGGATCCGGCAGACGGCGGAGGGGCTGCGGGACATCAGGCACATGCTGGATACCATGTCGTGGCGGTACGTGATGTTCTACGTTCGGCTCCAGGAGGCCTACCTCGACTCCGACCTCAAGAACGCCATGGCCACCGTCCCCGAGGCCCGCCGCAAGTCCTACATCAAGACTGCCAATGAAATCGTCGATAACATGGCCGAGGTTAGTAATTAATGGAAGCCAAGCCCCCTCCTCCCTCTCTCTCTCCCTCCCTCCCTCCCTGAGAGACAAAATGAGATAAGGTGCCAACGGTCCTCTGTTAAAGCGGACAGCTGAATGGACGGTCGAGATTGAGGGGATAATAATAAGATAAAAGTGGATGACTGGAATGGTGCGAGGGAAGAAAAATGTTACGAAACCAACGCTCCTCTATGAATTGGATGGTTGGGATTAGAAGTTGATCGAGGTTTATGGAGTGATTCGGTAAGATCATACATTTTAAATAAAAAAGCAGAAGATAAATGTATTATTTTTTTGTTAAAAAAAAAAGTTAGATTCTGTTTACATAGTGGATGGATGATTAAGATCTTATAAATAAATTTTAAAACAATTATTTTAATGGATGGATTGTTGAGATCATACAAAAAAAACATATTTTTTTTCACAACACTGTAACCAGCAGAACTAATAGACTAATTCAAAAATTTCGTGATGGCAATATTTACGACTACCATTGTCATTCTTATCGCTTCTTTGTTCGTACAGCTCGACCGTTATGTGAGATCTCCTAAGGTATACGAATCCTACCTCTACTACGAGAAGACGCTGAAATCATTGGATGAACTGATAGCAATGCTGGCTTGATCATGGGAGACCAAATGCGCTGAAGTTGGCTACGGTGTTTGAGCCGTAGGGTGAACGACAATCTGCAGCACAAGAGCCTGTTCGATGCAAGGAAGTTTTGATGGAGCCATGGGTTGAGCTTGCAGCATCGGATTGTTGCTGTTTCAAGATGTATTTAAAGGAAGAACATGTTTTTTCAGTTCACGCCTTCATTTAGTGAAAATCTTACTTCTTTGGTGTTAAAAGTTCTAATTTGCAGAAAAAGCCGCATCATCATATCCCAGATATATTATCCTAATAATAATACTGCATTTCAACTTAACCTAAAACTACGGCAAGGAAAAGCCCCCTCGCCCCCTCCTGTTTTTTTTCCCCTTTCCCGACTCGATATAACATCATTAGCCTCGTGACCAACTTCGTCAGAGAAACAGAGGCCTAGAGGACCAACGCAAGGAAAAAATATATTTGACAGCAGACATACAACCCAAAGCAAACAAAAGTGGCACAAGATCCTATAATTTGATGTCGGCACCTTGTGAGTACCAAGGAAGACAGGAAGATGAGCAGTATGAGCACAGCCATGGCATCAAAGGAGCCCAGAGTAGAATAGTTGGCAGATGGCGAACCAATTTGCTGTCACATTGCCGTCGTCTTTTAGGAACACAACCCCAGTTGCCACAGATACGCTAAATTCCATTAATAATGAATTCTTTTAAAAGCACTTTAATTTTTTTTAGAAAATATTAACTTTGGGAAGTACTTTTGCCTCAGTAACAACCCGAACATCCAGCTGGATTGGAATTATGATAAAATAAGACAGCATTAGCATCCAAGTGACTGACTCACCTAATCAAGAAGGATCCACATCAACCTTGTGAATCTTACAAGTTACCTGCCAGAACTTATTGAAAATAAAAACCCGTTCAATGCTTGTATAGCATTTTAATTGGGCATATTTACAGAACTTTGGTTTTCTTCTCCTTCCGCCAAGTTATGAGTATTCATCAAGATAGAGTACTTCTGAATTATAGCCATGTCTAATGTCTTTAACCCTTTTTTATGAGATAATGGGTCTAATGTCATTTAACCATTTTTTGTGAGATAAAGGGGCCCGTTGGCCCAAGTAAACTCCCAATCAACAGTTTAATTCTTTGACTTCTGTCGTCATCTGATTCTGCTATAAGTCTCATCAAATGCATAAATTAGCTTACAACATCTAGATTGTTACCCCGAAGCTTTCAAAAATTGAGGATCCTGAAAATGATAAACATGCAAGCAAACGATTGGTGTGCATTTAATTTTTCTTGCAAAGTTACATTTTCTCGATAGGGAAATAATCGCTACATAAAACGTATACATTCCAAAATGTGAATCTATGAGAATATAAAATAATTATGATGCATCGGTGACAGCATGTCCAAGAAGACAGAGCTACCGACCCTGTTCCTCGACTTCAGTAGATCAAAGTATACAGCATGTTGGACCCCATGATGATTGTCTGAGATGAAGAGATGAACAGTTGGCCAGATGATAACAATCTAGAAGTCCCTATTTACTCAGATATCAGAAAAAACTTTAATTTTAGCATTCTGCAATTTCTAAAATTCAGGTCAGAATCAGCAAATCACATGGAATTCAAATCCCATCTACTTCAGCTTGCAATTACTATGGTTATGGTCATCTAAAGAAATATGCCAGCACAGAAGCATTTTGCATTACAAAATCAAACAGAATATATCATTTCCTTGAAAACAAAATAAAGACATCCCATACAATTTCTCCACTAATATGAAGTTTAAAGCTTTCAGATTGGTGACCGTTATTCAGCAAAACTGATCTTTCCAACCACCAAAAGCTCCTACCATGTAATTCAAGTATATAGACAATAAAAATCACCTATTTCATAGCCACCCCCTTGAACAGGCATTGAGATAGCGGCGTCCTTTTAAAACCACCAACATAACACAGGAAAAGCATAACCCAGTTAAAGATGATAGATAAAATTGACATATAATCAATATATATAGCGTTCCTTCAAAACTCTCAAAAAATATTCCCAGAATACCGTCAACATAATCCAATAAAGGCAGAACACTGTGAAAAATGATGAATAAAAATTATATATTATGTTCCTTCAAAACTCTAAAACCAATATTTTGAGAGCAAGCTATCCCTTAAGGCTGCTTGTAATGACTTCAGTTCCAAGTCAAGTTACTACAGGAGAAACTCAAATAAATAGAAATTAAAAACAAATGATAGTTTCTTTTAAATGCAGAAACAGATGAACGAACCACAATCATGCTTGCCTTCATATGCTATAGAGTACTCTACACAGATCCCTCTGGAGCCCAAACTTATCAGACTTCAACAGAGAGCATCATTTGGATCTCCGTTCTTATAAGAATCAATCATTAGGCTAGCACTGACTCAAATATATGCAACAGAATCAACAAAAATCAAAATACTTCAACCATATAATGTTAAATCCAACATTTTTTGAACTTGGATGCAAAGAAGCAGGGAGATGCAACTGCCATAACCATGGCAGATGCCACCATCATGTTCCAAAAATAAACTCCTTGCGATTAAGCATCAAAGAAATGAGAAAATGGAACCTAAGATTTGATAAAGCAATGCTTTAACCACTCACAAAAGAAACCATAAACTATAAAGCATCAAAAACTATCAGAATAGAAAGCCCAATAGGAAAGCATTATGCACCGATCAATCAATAACAGCACATGACTAAAAGAGGATTTAAAATTTATGCAGTCTGACATCAGTCAAAAACCTAAAAGATTAGATGAAACATAATGAGAATTTCAAGGAAAAAAGGTAAAACAGTCCTCGGAGTTAAATAACTTATAAAATCATGCTGTAGAAACTTAAAGATGCAGCGGCTAAACTCCAGCAAGAAAGCTTTGATTTGAAACCTTCGTATAACCCCCCCCCCCACCCCACCACACACACGGGGAGAGGGAGAGAGAGAGAAAGAGAGTCTCAAAACCCATCTAAGGGGAGGGAAAGGGGGCAAGGGGGTGCTGATACCTTGATTTTTAGAAATACACCTAAACTAATTGAAAGATCTTAGTTTGAGGATTGTGACAACAGTCATACAAAAAAGTAAGGATCAATTGCAAGAGACTTAAATTTTAGCCATATAAGATAATTACATACTACAAGAACACATATATTGCTCAGAGATCTGCAGTGCAAAAAGCAAAGTGAGCCTCAGATTGATGTCTTTTCATAGTAATTGCTCAAAGTATATTTATAACCACCATAGGCACTCACTGGTATCAAATACCAGAACATTAATTACAATAAACTACATTATGTTCAGATTTGATCACAGAAAGGTCTAAGCCGCCTATTAGCAGAGAAGAAAATACAAAGTATATAGTAAATACTACCACACCCACTGGAATAGAACTCATAAAAGAGAATAATGATTGGCAGTCAAAATAAACAGGATTAGCAGTATTCTAATATATAAAAATGAAGAAGAACAATAATAGACTTGCAGGGCATATAAAGGCAAGGTAAACCAGATCAACTCACCGCAGCTTCACCATTTGATCAAAGGTCAAAAAAGAAAAAACACAAAGATCACAAGAAACAAAAACATGATTTGGCATATAAACATAAAGAAAACTGTGTCATCCATGCCAAGAAGAGTGCAAATATCCCTATCTGTTTTATCAACATTTGCAACTTACAAGAAGTCACGATGGGAAAAAAAAAAAAAAAAAGATGAAAGCATCGCTAGAATACAACGTAACTTTAAAATGTTAAAAAGAGGAGAGAATAATATGGCAATGTAAAAAGATTAAAGCTATCATAATCAAAAAGCTTAATTATTTCCAGGGAATGTAAACAAGCCTTTACAAATCATATTTCAGCAGCCTTATGATCTCTAGTATCCAATAACATAATAGGCAGCCTTATCATCACTGACAACAGAATGCAAAAATGCCATATACGTGTTTCATAGATTTGCCTTATTGACCATTTACTAAAATAATAGGGTGTCCAATGTCTTTCCATTTGAAATGCCAAAAAGCTACATACTGTTAATTTGAATGAAGCACAGCAAAGGTTTACCTCCACTACTAGGCAGTAAAACAATAGAAAATTTATAATTATCTAAAATCATGTGAAGATATATTATATTTCATTCATTCATTACTACATATAGCATTTTGTTTGTTACGTTATTACTAAAAAAAATAATGAATCACATAAGAGCTGTTAATAGAGACTGCCTCGGTGGTAGTGACAATCTATACATCATTTTCCTAAATCCAGTAATACATGCAATATGCATCACTGGCGGATTAAAATTGATCTCGAAATCTGAGCACAGTATGTACAATCATATAAGATATTTCAAGGTCAAGCAGAAAACAACAAGCCCTTCTCAAGTTCAGCAGAACACCTAATATGTGCGTTTTTGAAGGAACAATTAGACAAAATTAATAGAATTGACTGATTCTATGGAAACACCCAACCGAATTGATATAGCCAGAACAATTGATGA
Organism: Elaeis guineensis; assembly: GCF_000442705.2. Taxonomy (NCBI): domain Eukaryota; kingdom Viridiplantae; phylum Streptophyta; class Magnoliopsida; order Arecales; family Arecaceae; genus Elaeis; species Elaeis guineensis. Next base: position 69,876,779 of record NC_026007.2, on the reverse strand, counting down.
AGAAAAGGCACCAAGATGTCCCTAATGTTATACAAAATTAAGCAACATGAAATGGTTATAGTTATGTTATTATGTGCAGGAATCTTGAGAGTTCTTAGGTAATAAGCTTTTCATATAGAAAATAATCCATCATGAAGAAGATTGAATTGCATTTAGAAAACCAAGTTAAATAGAAAAAGAGTGCCTCAGATTAAAGTCTTTTCATAGTGATTTCTCAAAGTATATTTAAAACCATCATGGGCACCTGATATAACCTAATCATACATCACAAGACAGTGATAATGACCTTAAAAAGAAATAAAGAGCTAAAAAATCTAAACAATAATAAGCAGACTATGCATAATTTCAAATATGGTATACTTTGTTGCATCTAGACATCTAAATTTAAAAAAAAAAAAAAAAAAAAAAAAAAGAAAGAAGAAGAAGAGTAAACAAAAGGAACAACTCATACAGAAAATAAACATCATATCAAATTTATCAAATTTAACATAAACAACCACCAGAAAGTATAGAAAATAATTTGAAAATAAGAGTCACACATTAAGTTTGCAGAGGCAAATATGATAGCATCAGATTATTTCGCAACAATTTAACAATATATAGCATTCCCTTTACTTGTAAATCTAACACAAACAAAATGAAAGTGCTTATCTTCTTGGACGATGATATGAGAAACAGATTATTCTTTCCATGATTTCAATGAAATGGCACGACGTAAGCAACAATGACACATAAAAAAAGGATAACACATTAAAAGCTATGCTAAAATTTTTTTAAAAATTGTCTTGGTCACCAGCCCAAAAAGTCTTCAAGGCTAAGTTTATCAAATAGGAAGTCAACAATCAACATAAACAAATGCAATCACCCAGATATCTGTTTCCAAGTAATATACTGTTCACCGATTAACAGACATGGCTCAAAACCTAAATAATTACAATGGATATACCAAGAAATGAGTCTGCCTCAGCGGTAGTGACAATCTTAATATATCGTCATTTTGAATCTGATAATACGTGCATGTTTATGCATCATCGGCAGTCTCGGATTAAGACTTACAAAAGGGCAAAAAAAAAAAAAAAACAGAGAGAGAGAGAGAGAGGGAGAGGATAAAGTGTTCTAACTGCAAAAATAACTAAAAACTGGAAAAAAAAAAAAAAAAAAAAGACAACGCAGCGATTAAAACTCAGCTTTACAATTGGAAAGAATGCAACGAGGAAAATAGCAAATTTGTGCATCAGAGAGATTCCCATTAGACCAAGTCATCACCCTCCACAGATAGGAGTGCTGATGTCCCTGTCTGTTTTCTCATCACTTGCAGACTCGTCCTGCTAATCTCCTGCGAGGCAGCGACCAAGAGCTATTTGGAGCTAAAATCGCCACCAAACACCAATCATTTTTTTCCTAGTGACCAAAAGATCAATTAATTGCACGCGTCCGCCACCACTCTGCCCACAGATCTGAGCTTAAAACCATCCCAACTCCCAATATTGTTAATATTGGGACATGAAATTTCTACAAACAAAGCATACTTGTGTTGTTGGGCAAGATTTCAACGCCTTGATCACATGTTACTGTGACCATTACCAAGTCCTCCATCAGGCCGTTTAGTGATTCCTAAAAATCTTCGAACAGAAGGTCCCAAAAAAAAAAAAAAAAAAAAAAAAACTTAACCGAATCAACCAAAATCTCCAGAGAAATTAAAAGAACAATAAATCACAAAATCAAAAGTACCCTTAAAACCATAGAGTGATGCCCAAATCATCCCAAAAGAAAAAAAAAAAAAAAAACTCAAGTGGATTCGATGCAACAAGAAAAGAAGGGAAGAAAATAATTAAGGCAATCTACGATAAGAGAGGACTGGGTGGGCTGGCGAACTGACCTACAGAAGGGGAGAGCGGCGAGAGGTGAACAGGGGGAGCCAAGACAAGGGTTTAGGTTTTGCAAACAGACCAAGCATATGCGGGCGCTGGGTGGCATTAATATAGGGATTTCGATATTGATGGGCTTTTCCTGAACTTGGCCCATAAAACTGTCCTGAAGGCCGGCCTGGCCTTCTGAGGTGACCAAATTTTACGATTGCGTTGGCCCACTAAGCCTGAAAACTCCAGCTTAAACCTGAATGGTTAGGGCTACCGACCAGGCTAGGCCTAGTGGTTTGGTACCCTTCCAAATAATGGACCTTGTCTTAGCGGCAAAGTTTGCAGATGTGCTCATTTTCAGGTGATATGGTAGAGCCAAAAAAAAAAAGTCAAATTTGTGTATATAAACATAATAATGTTATCGTATGTACATAATTTAGACCTTAAATTAGTTATCTGAAAAATTAACCTCGGCATACCTCGTTTTCCTCTTGATTTCCTTTTTATAAAAGCAATATTTGTTATGATGCATTTGCTATTACTATTTTTTGGAAAAGATGCAGATAACCGAGAATATAAATACCTGGAGGCAGCAAATGGTTTGATTATTTTTTTTATTGATTAATTAAAGGTTGTCAACGGCATCATATTTTCTATCAATTTTTCTTGTTTATTTTTTTAAATATTAGATATTAAATGGAAAAAAGGTTGAACTATTGGCATCTTGTATTGGCATTTTGTACTATTTGTTGTGTTATTCAGAGCGAGGAGGCACCAATCACAGAATATCTGAAACAATGATCGTCTCTCTGTATGATCAGAAATTCTCCAACGGCCAATGCAAATGGGATGTGGACGACGTTTGCAAAAAGACTCCAATACAAGAACCAACCAATGCAAATGGGACTAAAAGTTTCAAGGTGAAACCAAGCAAAACCAACCATCCTGGCAAATGGACTCTGGAGACTTGAAGACCAAATTTCTGGTGTTTACAAGCCGAAAGTGCATTATGATAATCAAGCTACATACTTTGTCAGTCGCTTTTTTTTTTTTTTTTTCCTTCAGTACATTGTATCATATCTAAATAATTTTGCAATTCATTAACATAGCCTCGTAGTTGGGTCAAATAATATCTTTATTCATGTACTTCTGTAAAATTGGAATATGTTCATAAATTTTGATGTTGGTTCAATTGGTTCTTTAACCAAATTTGGGTTTTTGCAATTTCTATGTTTAAAAGATTATCCATTGTTGGAGCAACGCGCACCGGATTGGATCGATTTGGGCTTGTGATCTAATATCTAATTTCTTTGAGACAATTCACCAAACACATTGCGGGCATAAATAAACAAAGACAAAGAATCAAGATTTACATGGTTCGGCACAAAAGGCCTACATCCACGGAGAGGAGGAGCAATTCCACTATAAATCCGTCCCGAAAAATAGGTACAATATAAGGTATAAAATACCTTTTTCCGAATCCCACAAGAAGGCAACAATATATCGAATAGAAGGCAACCAAGATCCAAAAGGATCAACCAATCTCAGCCTCGGCAATAGATCAAGATAAAAACAATACCTGATGAAGATACCTTCCTCAACCCTCGGCAAAAAATCAAGATGATACCTCCTTACCAACCGTAGCAGCACAAAGTATCTGCGAAACCGAGAAGAAGAAGACAGGTAGATCACCACCCGAAGGCCAACAGAAAGAAGCCAGAAAACACCTGCACACGAGGCACAGTCGAGAGATCGGCCAGAGAACAGAACCCGCGCACAAGGCACAGCCGAGAGATCGGCAAGAGAACAGGCCAGCACCGAAGAACAAGCAAGAGAGATCGGCCAGAGATCAGAGCACGCACACAAGAGAAGACATAGGCCAGAGAACAAATCCCGCGCACAAGAGGCACAGGTGAGAGGTCGACTCACAGGTGAGAGGTCGACCCGAGAACAAAGTCTGCGCACACGAAAAAGCAAGGAAAAATCCCGCACAAGAAGCCCTAGAAATTTCTCCGTGCGCTCTTACCTCTGTTCACCAAGAAAGGATGCCAGGGGCCTCTTTATAAAGGAAGAAAACCTTCTCAAAAAATAGAGTTTCAATCGGTGTAGAATTCCTTGATATCACGGGAAACGGAAAAGGAAATAAGATTTGGAGCCAAATATAACAATCCTCCTTCTTGCGACAAATATTGTACTTTTATATCATATGAAAAAAATTTATAGCCTCCTCCTCACCACAAACCCCGCAGGGCATTACCAAATATTTATTCCAATCAAGTTCAGAAAATTCCTGAACTTAATTGCAGGGATTGGTTTAGTGAACATGTCAGCTGGATTATGGGCAGTGTATATTTTCTGAAGTCTGACATCACCTTTCTCTACTAGGTCTCTGATGAAGTGATATCTGACATCTACATGTTTTGTTCGTTCATGATACATCTGGTCTCTGGCAAGGTGCAAAGCACTCTGACTATCATAATGAATGTCTAAACAATCCTGTTTGAGACCCAAATCCTGTACTAACCCTTTTAACCAAATAGCTTCCTTTGCTGCCTCTGTCAATGCCATATATTCTGCTTCAGTGGTAGATAAAGCAACTGTAGACTGCAAAGTAGCCTTCCAACTGACTGCACATCCAGAAAGAGTAAACACATATCCTGTCAAAGATCTTCTCCTGTCCAAGTCACAAGCATAATCTGAATCATAAAATCCTGTAACTATGCAATTACTCTGTGTAGAAAATATCAATCCCAATTTAGAAGTGCCTTTCAGATATCTAAGTATCCATTTCACAGCTGACCAGTGAGCCTTTTCAGGTTTATCCATATATCTGCTCACTACGCTTACTGCCTGTGAAATATCAGGTCGAGTGCAGACCATCGCGTACATGATGCTGCCAACTGCGCTCGCATATGGCACTCTAGACATATATCTCTCCTCATCCTCAGTCTGAGGAGAGTCTCTGGCAGAAAGTCTAAAATGACTGGCAAAGGGGGTAGTGACAGGCTTGACTGTAGACATACCAAATCTGTCCAAGACTTTTTCAATATAACTATGCTGAGTAAGGAAGAGTCTACCTGACTGTCTGTCACGAATAATCTCCATCCCAAGTATCTTCTTTGCCGGTCTAAGGTCCTTCATATCAAATGCAGTACTGAGCTCGGCTTTCAGTTTCTGGATGATTGTCATATCTTTGGCTGCAATTAGCATTCATCCACATATAATAACAAATAACAAAAGGATCCATCTGAAAGCTGCTGGTGATACACACAACTGTCATATGGAGATCTACTGTATCCATGGTCGACCATAAATCTGTCAAATTTGCGGTACCACTATCTTGGAGACTGCTTGAGACCATATAATGATCTCTTGAGTAGGCATACATGATCTTCTTTATTTGGAACCTCAAAACCAGGTGGTTGTTGCATATAGATCTGTTCCTCTAAATCACCGTGAAGAAAGGCTGTCTTAACATCTAGTTGTTCCAGCTTCAGATTTTGAGAAACAACAAAAGCAAGTAACACCCGGATAGATGAGTGTTTGACTACAGGAGAAAATACCTCCTTGTAATCAATACCCTCTCGTTGACTGTATCCCTTTGCTACCAACCTGGCCTTATATTTTAAGTCTTGGGGAGCGGCTCCTTCTTTTCTTTTAAAGATCCATTTGCAGCCAATTGCCTTTTCACCTTTTGATAATTTGATTAACTCCCAAGTCTAATTCTTTTCTAGAGACTGAAGTTCTTCAACCATAGCCATGGTCCATTCATCAGCTCGTGAACTACTAATGGCCTCCTGAAATGTGGTCGGCTCATCACCAATGGTGTCTGCAATACTCAGAGCATAATAGACTAACTCAGCACAAGCAGAATCCTCAAAACCATACCTTTGAGGTGCTCTGATCTGACGCTTTGGTCTGTGAGTGGCAATACTCTCAATCTGATCCTGATCTTGTAATGTCACCTCCTCCTGAGTCTGAATCTGTGCATCTGTCTGTTGTTGTTGTGATTTAACAGTCTGATCAATGTCTACAACCTTCCTATCCTGCTGACCCCGATCCTGATCACTTTGAGAAGAATTAGGCTGTAGCTGCCTTGAATCAATGGCTGTCTCATGGAATGTCACATCTCTGCTGACTAGAAATCCTTGAGATCCAGGTTCTGTGCACCATAATCTGTAGCCCTTTACCCCATATGCATATCCAATAAATATGCACTTTTTAGCTCGAGGGTTCAACTTCCCATCTTTTACATATGCATAAACAGGGCACCCAAAGATTCTGAGTTTCGAATAGTCTGCAGGTCTTCCTGTCCACATCTCTTCGGGAGTCTTCATACTTAATGCTGATGCTGGAGATCGGTTTATAACATAGCAGGCTGTGTGAGCGGCCTCTGCCCAAAAATCTCTACTTAACCCTGAACTAGATAGCATAGATCTGACTCTCTCTAATAGTGTCCGGTTCATGCGTTCTGCCACACCATTCTGTTGAGGTGTACTCACTGTTGTTCTATGTCTGAGAATGCCTTCTGTCTTGCAAAAGTCATCAAATTCTGTAGAACAAAATTCTAAACCATTATCAGTCCGAAAAGTTTTCATCTTCCTTTCAGTTTGCCTCTCGACCATAGACTTCCACCATTTGAATGTTTCAAATACATCACTCTTATTTTTAATGATGTATATCCAGACTTTTCGGGAGTAATCATCAATAAAAATGAGTATATATCTTGATCCACCCTTGGATATAATTGGGGCAGGTCCCCATAGGTCAGAATGAATATAGTCTAATATACCAGTTGTCCTGTGCACGCCTGTAGTGAAGCTGACTCTGTGTTATTTTTCAAATATGCAGTGCTCACAGAATCCAAGTGCACCAATCTTCTGACCTCTCAGCAGACCACGTCTGCTCAGCTCCTGTAGACCTCTGTCTGAAATGTGTCATAGTCTCTGGTGCCATAAGTGTGTCAACTGCTCAAGAGAAGATTGTACTGCTGATGCCTGACCAACAACTGTACTGCCATCCAAGTAATAAAGGGTTCCACTTAATTTACCTTTTAATAAAGTTAATACCCCTTTATTGATAGTAATAGATCCTCTACCCCATCTGCCCTCATATCCTGCTCTGTCAAAGGCATGTATTGAGAGAAGGTTCTTTTTTTAATTTAGGAACATATCTAACATCATCCAATATCACCATGGTATTTAATTTTGATTTAATTTGAATTGTTCCAATACCTTCTATATTACAGATACCATCATCTCCAAGAAGAACAATACCACCTTCACAAGATCTAAAGGAAGAGAACCATTCCTTGCGAGGTGTCATGTGGAAAGATGCTCCAGAGTCCACTATCCAAGTGTCAGTATGACTAACACTGCAGGCAGCTGTGAATACTGCATCATCTGATATACTGCTATGACTTCTTGAAGAAACTGCAATTGATGCTGTATCAGAGATTGTTCCTTTATCCTTTTGTTCCTTTTCCCTTTTAGATTATAGAAGTCTACACTCAGATTTTCAGTGACCTGGCTTTTTGTAGTAGTAACAAATACCTGATCTTTTAGGCTTAGACTTTGATCTATTTTTGGACTTACTCCTACCTTGTCCACTCTTTTTCTGTTCATCTCTACCTCTAACAACAAGACCTTGAGCTGAAGTCTGAGCCTGATGCTGAAGCTGTACTTTTAATCTAAGTTCATTGGATAACAAAGTAGCTTCTACTTCTTCAAGACTTATTGTTTCTCTTCCATAAAGCATGGTAGTGGTAATATGCTCAAATGACTTGGGCAAAGAGTAAATTAGAATCAAAGCCTTATCTTCTTCATCTACATCGACACCAACATTTACTAAATCTAGCAGGAGCTTATTATACTCATCCAAGTGATCTTTAAGTGAAGTTCCTTCTGTCATACGAAATGTATGTAATTTTCCTCTCAAATATAATCTATTGGTCAGAGATTTTGCCATGTATAAACTGTCTAGTTTTTCCCATACACTTTTGGCTGTGTCTAGTTCCACAACATTATGAAGGACTTTATCACTTAAACCTGAAAACAAGGTTCCTAGGGCTCTCTCGTTAATCTCTTCTTTAACTGCTTCATTATCTCCCGGAATTGAATCTATACCCTTAAGGGCTTTTGCAACACCTTCTTTAACTAACAGATATTTCATCCTTACCTTCCATAGTGAAAAATCTCCCGTGCCATCAAAGACGGCCACTTCATGCCTGACGGTGGTGGAGTGTGAGACAGACACCGGATCATTAGCCATTAAGAAACTTGGTTTCTTGTCACCAGCCATCCAGATGCTCTGATACCAATTGTTGGAGCAACGCGCACCGGATTGGATCGATCTGGGCTTGTGATCTAATATCTAATTTCTTTGAGACAATTCACCAAACACATTGCAGACATAAATAAACAAAGACAAAGAATCAAGATTTACGTGGTTCGGCACAAAAGGCCTACATCCACGGGGAGGAGGAGCAATTTCACTATAAATCCGTCCCAAAAAATAGGTACAATATAAGGTATAAAATACCTTTTTCCGAATCCCACAAGAAGGCAACAATATATCGAATAGAAGGCAACCAAGATCCAAAAGGATCAACCAATCTCAGCCTCGGCAATAGATCAAAATAAAAACAATACCTGATGAAGATACCTTCCTCAACCCTCGGCAAAAAATCAAGATGATACCTCCTTACCAGCCGTAGCAGCACAAAGTATCTGTGAAACCGAGAAGAAGAAGATAGGTAGATCACCACCCGAAGGCCAACAGAAAGAAGCCAGAAAATACCTGCACACGAGGCACAGCCGAGAGATCGGCCAGAGAACAGAACCCGCGCACAAGGCACAGCCGAGAGATCGGCCAGAGAACAGGCCAGCACCGAAGAACAAGCAAGAGAGATCGGCCAGAGATCAGAGCACGCGCACAAGAGAAGACACAGGCCAGAGAACAGATCCCGCGCACAAGAGGCACAGGTGAGAGGTCGACTCACAGGTGAGAGGTCGATCCGAGAACAAAGCCTGCGCACACGAGAAAGCAAGGAAAAATCCCGCACAAGAAGCCCTAGAAATTTCTCCGCGCGCTCTTACCTCTGTTCACCAAGAAAGGATGCCAGGGGCCTCTTTATAAAGGAAGAAAACCTTCTCAAAAAATAGAGTTTCAATCGGTGTAGAATTCCTTGATATCACGGGAAACGGAAAAGAAAATAAGATTTGGAGCCAAATATAACATCCATCTACTCTTATAATTCTTTTTACAACTGATTCTTTGTTCTAGATTTTATGTTGGAAGGAAGTAACAGTTTGCAAGTTTTTTAGGTTGGAAACATTATTGTCATCATCTCTTTGCTAGCCAAAATATATATATATATATATTGGAAGTCCTTCATGTTTCACGAAGGGATGTGGGATAACACGCTTTTATTGTCAGAATTCTAGCGTTAGACATCTAAAATGATTTATATATATCATTGTATCAGTTTGGCTCGTATATTGAATTGAACCTCATTATTATAAAAATATATTTTTGTTATGTTTGGTACAAAATGGCACAAGTCGATGGAATTGGCCTTCATATGTACGTTTACCGCTCGTCCAATTTTTAACCTATCATTTAAAACTATTTTCTTAAAAGAATGTTGACACTAAGTCAACAAATTTCAAAATTTAGATCAAGCAAAAATATTTGTTATATCAAAATAATCAAACATATAACTATAAGGGTGCAATAGGTTGGATGAAATCGAGTTTGAGCTAAATTAAGTACAGAAAAAAAATATATAGAATAATAAAATATATTTTATTTAACTAGATTTTTTAATATTAGGATAGTACTATAATCTATATTTTTATTTTTTACAAAAGTTTCGTATTGAATGAATTTGAAAAGATATTAGAATAAATTCAATGATTACATATGCAACTTTACTGAAGAAATTTTTTGTCAAATATAAATTATCACCACTTGGATATCTATCAAATACTGACCCTCCCATATTATTTATTTTACATTCCCTCTTCCAAAAATAAATATGGGCCGTCATTTTTTTTACCATCTTTCTCTTCTATTTTCTATACTAAACATGATAATCTGGTATGAAATTCATTTTTTGATGCTAAACTATCCCCAACCAAATAGTAAAGTAAATTAGTAAAGTAAATATTTAATTTTATTCTATTATTTAATATCTAATGCTTAATTGTCCATTTTCTCTGAACCTAAAAAATATAAATAGTATTATAAAAAATATGAATAAATTTTAGCAATTTACTCAAAAAAATAGTAATGTTCTTTAAAACAACTTTTCTATGTATAAAAAAATGTAGATAAATTATTTTTCTATCTAAATATTATATAAAAATTATTTATTTTAAAAATATATATTTTTAAATAATTTTTTAATCCATAAAATAACGGATGTTGGTTTGGGCCAGGCCTCAGTTTGACTTATTTTTTAGGATTTTATATATATATATACCTTTTCAAATATTCAAATTTACATAAATATCCTTTCAAAATTGATACCCTCATAAAATATTTTTTTTTGTATATGTATGCATATCATCTAACACCGTTAAAAATTAACAGTTTAAAATTAAAATAATTAAAATATCCTTATAAATAGATATATAAAAAAAATAATTTATAATGATATATATATATATATGTAAATAGTAATTTTATGAGGATATTCATATAAATTTGAATATTTAAAAGGATATGCATGTAAAAACTCGTTAACATAAATACATGTCTCTTGGTTTGTTAATTTTTTTCTTATTCTAATAAAAAAAATAACATATATAACTAAAATAATAAATTTACTTAATTTATTAATTTACATAAATCAAATGATCTTTTTATCAAATGATAGATCAAAATTATTTTATCTAGAAAATAAATAAATCATAACTATCCATGTTTCTTTTAATGTATAATAACATACTTTTAAGATAAGCATCTAAATCTGATATTAGATTAATAGCTTATATATTTGCATAGAATGGACATACTTATGAATTTAAATATTATATAATAATAATAAAAATTTATAATCTTATTATATTTTATTTTAAAAAAATTATCAAAAATATCTTTGTGAAGTGTATAACATATATCATGTTCTTATAAGATGGACATAATCGTTCCATCTTGTACAAAAATATAATAGAATATAATATTTTAATTTATAAAATATTATATAATATTGTCATCGTGTTGTTATATTATGTAGCATGTTACTATATTGTGGAATAAGAGGGCCTGAATTCATCTAGATAAAATAGATAAAAATTAAGTTAATTTTTTTTTTCGATTTTTAACATATCATTTAAAACTATTTTTTTGAAACAATGTTGATAATAAGTCAATAAATTTCAAAATTTAAATCAAGCAAAAATATTTGTTATATTCAACATGATCAAACATATAACCATCTAGCTAAGGGTGCAATAGGTTGGATGAAATCGGATTTGAGCTAGATCAAGTACTGAGAAAAATATATAGAACAATAAAATGTATCTCATTTAACTAGATTTTTTAATATCAGGATAGTACTGTAATCTTTATTTTTAATTTTTATAAAAGCTTCGTATTGAATGAATTTGAAAAGATATTAGAACAAATTCAATGATTACATATGTAGCTTTAGAGAAGGTATTTTTGTCAAGTATGGATTATCACCTCTCGGATATCTACTAAATACCGACCCTCTCATATTATCTATTTTACATTCCCCCTGCTAAAAATAAATATAGGACATATCATTTTTTTTATTATTTCTCTTTTCTATTTTCTATACCAAACATGATAATCTGACATGAAATTCATTTTTCGATGCTAAACTATCCCCAACCAAATAGACCTTAGGAGTGATTAAATTATTTTTTTATGAATTAGTAAAGTAGATATTTAATTTTATTCTATTATTTAATGTCTAATGCTTAATTGTCCATTTTCTCGAAACCTAAAAAATATAAATAGTATTATGGGAGATATGAATAAATTTTAGCAATTTACTCAAAAAAATAGTAATATTCTTTGAAACTACTTTTTAATATATAAAAAATATAAATAAATTATTTTTCTATCTAAATATTATCTAAAAAATATTTATTTAAAAATATATATTTTTAGATAATTTTTTTATCCATAAAATAATAGACGTCGGTTCGGGCCGGGCCTCAGTTTGGCTTAGTTTTTAAGATTTTTTATATGTATACCCTCTCAAATATTCAAATTTATATAAATATCCTTTCAAAATTGATATATGTATATATACCTTCAGAAAATATTTTTTTTATATATGTACCCATATCATCTAACACCGTTGAAAATTAACGTTTTAAAAGTAAAATGACTAAAATATCCTTATGGATTGATGTATAAAAAAAAATTTATAAAGATATATATATGCAAATAGTAATTTTTTGACGGTATTTATACAAATATGAATATTTAAAAGGGTATATATGCAAAAAAACTCTTAACATAAATACAGCTCTCTTGGTTTGTTAATTCTTTTTTTATTCTAATAGAAAAAATAATATATATAACTAAAATAATAAATTTACTTAATTTATTAATTTACATAGATAAAATAATTTTTTTATCAAATAATAGATCAAAATTATTTTATTTAAAAATAAACAGATCGTAACTATCCATGTTTCTTCTAATGTATAATAATATGCTTCTAAAATAAGCATCTAAACCTAATATTAGATGAATAGCTTGTATATTTGCATAGAATGAATATAGTTATAAATTTGAGCATTATGTAATAATAAAAATTTATAATTTTTTAAAAAAATTTATTAAAAATATCTTTGTGAAGTATATGAGGTATATCATGTTATTATAAGATGAATATAATCATCTCATTTTGTATAAAAATAAAATTTAATATAGTATTCTAATATATAAAATATTATATAATATCATCATCGTGTTGTTATATTATGTAATATGGTACTACATTGTAGAGTAAGAGGACTTGAATCTATCTAGATAAAATACATAAAACATAAATTAAAATTTTTTACGTGTATATCCTTTTAAACATTCAAATTTATATGAATATTCTCATGAAATTACTATTTATATATATACTCTGATAATTTTTTTTTGCACATCTACCCACAAGGATGTTTTAGTTATTTAAATTTTAAACCATTAATTTTTTAACGACGTTAAATGATGTAGACATATATATAAAAAAATGATATATATATAAAATAAATAGTTTATATATATATATATATATTATTTTTAAAAAATATTTATATAAATTTAAATATTTAAATAGATATATACCTAAAAAAAATTATTTTTTATCATTCATCCATCCGGTTGTGATGAACCTTTATTACCCTATCCCTTGGGCAAAATCAACGGTCAAGGTCGCATCTACATTTGTTCGTAGAAACCGCAACTCGTGCGGCACTCGCACCGTTCCCGCTGTTTCCTTCTTGGGTTGGGGGGGCGTGCGGGGGTAAAATTTCTCGTTGTTTGTTTCCTCCTATCCAGAAACAGCGCAAGCCGCTGTATCTCCTCGTCGGATAACAATCCTCCCCGAGGCGGCCAAAATTCTTCTCCCTCCGTAAATCTAACCTTAGAAATCCATCGAAAGAGTGTAAGAATTCTTCTCGTCCCGCCCTTGCTCGCCTTTTTCATCCCGGTTCGAGGAGGTAGGGTTTCGGAATTTTTTTTCTCGTAACCCTACAGCTTGCGTCTTTATCTCTCGCGTCCTCCTTCGACCTTCGCCGCCGCGGAAGGTGATCTAGGTATCGTAAGCTAGGCTGGAGATGTCTTCGACCTCGGGGCAGCCGCAGTTCCGCTACACGCAGACGCCGTCGAAGGTGCTCCACCTCCGCAACCTGCCGTGGGAGTGCACGGAGGAGGAGCTTGTCGAGCTGTGCAAGCCATTCGGTAAGATTGTCAACACCAAATGCAACGTCGGCGCCAATCGCAACCAAGCCTTTGTTGAGTTTGTGAGTATTTTTCTCGCAGAAAAAAGAAACACCTTTTCTTTCTTTCTTTCTTTTAATCTATCCCTGCAAGGATTCAGTCAGATCCGTCTCATGAATTCCTATTAGGTTTTACATTTCATCTGTTGTCTCCGATTGTATCGGGGTATCAGGGATGTGGCATGGTGGCCGTATTTTTTGTCTCTGTACCTTCTGATGACATAGAATCGGTAAGACCAGTGTTTTCGTACCTTCTAATGACATGAATCGATAAGACCAATGGAATGGATCAGATAAACATAAAAATCAGGATTCAGCATTTTCCCTGAGGATGGATAATTCAGGAATGAAAACACCGATCTTTATATATAAAATCTTATGTTTTGATTGGTATTGTTGTAACGGTGTGATGTTTGATAGAGATAGATGTGGTGCTTTATGATGAAGTGTCTATTTGCCGTAGTGGAAGCTTAGGTGGTCGTCTTGTATTTATTGGCAGAGGGAGAGGTAACAACCCTTCTTGCTTGCCAAGCTGCCAATATTACTTTTCTGCATGGTTGCAGACAAACCAAGCTGTTTATTAACAGCTGGGGCTTGGCAACCACCTAGTGCTGTTGTTAGTTTGTGTCTTCCTGACCATCTCATGGTGTATGAAGATGAGATCTATTATATGATATGAATGGAGAAGCTCGATAATTGCCTTGTCTATGATAGGCATAATGGTAACAAAGACAAATATGACGAGATGCATGACATATATTGTTTTGTCTGATAACCATAAATAGATCATTTATACATTACTAGGTTTAAGGTTTTATTCATTATGTTTGTTACTATTTCATTTATTTTTCAATTTCTTAAGCATGCTGTTAAATTCAAGGGTTTTGAGTCTTTAAATTTTAGCAAGTCTACTAGATAACCAAGTACGACTGAGGTATGTATGGTCTTTTTATTAGAGGAACTGTCTAAGTTACTAAAAATAATGATTTTGCCATTGACGCAGGTTTCCTGCATAAAGTCGGTTTTAGAGTCTTTCTTTAGTTAAATTTGAACTATAAATCAGACTCTATAGTTCATAAATTTCTTTCGGGCTAGACCTCAAGATTTTGTGTTTCAAAAAGCCCCATAATCCATGGTTAAACAGTGGTCTTTTGCTTTCTATATAAATAATCTTGTATTTTGTATTTTTTTTGGGAGATTTGAGAATTCACATTCGACGAGGGTTGAGTATTGATAACTAAATATTTATAGAAGTTTTGATTGTTGTTGAGTGGACTTCCACAAATTAAAAATTTGAACCATTACTAAAAGAGTCAGGGGTCTATCTCAGGTCTCAACCACGAGCAAGGATTACAGGATCATGTTTATTGCCTGTGGTAGATCTGATCGCTTGCTGGATTGGCATGATAATGGTATTGTATGGTATCATGTTGTGCTAGCCAAATGCCAGGGCATGTAGAAAATTAAATGGGTCGTTGTTGGATCTTGTCAGGCCACATTGTCTGTCTGAAATATATATTTGGTCAAAATATATTCTTTTGTAAGGTTGAACAAAATAAGTAAGCTTGTTAGAACATTTTCAAATTTCTCCCCTTGATTTAGCTTCAAGGAAAAGTTTGAGGGAGTTTTTCTTTTCCTTTTTTTAGGTACACAAGGGAGAAATATGTTTATGTGAAAATTCATTCACAAGCATGTATGTTTATAGGCATGATCATGAACTAGAAATTTGAAACATTATAGTGTAAGAACTTATATGTTTGCTAGTGCTTCCCTGCTAGGATCTAGTTTAACATAGCTGGCTCCATTTCAATCATCGTTCTTAATTGAAATCTGACTCTATGTGTTGAATTTACTTGTATTGCTATAATTTCAAACATAACACGAAATGTTTAGGTGGGCCCAGATGCCTCCTTTAGGAGGCTGGCAATGCATGATGAAGGGCTAAAAGATGAAATTTACATCATTTATCAAATGCACAAACGGATAGGGGACCCATGTCAGAATACTTTTCTCTGGATATTCATGATTTATATTTATGCGAAAACTTCCTAAATTCTTATTTCACCTTGTGCTAGACACAAGTTTGACAAAGCGATGAAATATATTTATGGGTTCTTGCTGTCAGATTGTAATCATTTGATTTAATTCCTTTCTGTATTGGTTGCCAAAGGATCATAAAGCATTGGCTTCCCTTCTTGTTCTTGTTCATGGTTTTCCTGCCATTGTTAGCCTGTATCCTATATTGGTTAGGTTTTTATGGAGTTTAGTTCTTTGTTTTGTTATTTGTGAAGCGTTTTGCATTCAGAAAATGTATAGTTCACCATTTTTTAGTATTCAGCTTTATTTTGTATTTCTCTAAGCCAAAAGCTAATAGTTTGCACTATATTTAGTAACATTTTCCCTCCTCTCTCAGATGGATCTTAACCAAGCAATATCAATGGTTTCATATTATGCTTCTTCATCTGATCCTGCACAAGTTCGTGGCAAAACTGTTTATATCCAGTATTCAAATAGGCAAGAAATTACTAATAATAAGAGCTCTGGAGATGTGGCTGGGAATGTCTTGCTTGTCACTATTGAAGGTGTTGAAGCTGGCGATGTTAGCATAGATGTCATTCATTTGGTAAGTCCTATATGTCAAGATTCTTCTGTGTACATGGACCCATTTAGCTACTATGGTTATCATCTTCAAGTGATGCACTTATGGTTGATTGGACTGTGTTGATGGTTAGAAATGTGTGACAATTTGTCAAATGTATTTTTTGAAACCAAGCTCATCTTGCTTTATCTTTTTGGATTCTAGTAACATTCTCTGCATGGATCAGCAGGTCCATGTTAATATGGAGATATCCTCATTATCAACCTACAGCACTAGGAGAGACACCATGTTTCTTGCTATCCCTTTCTTTTGACCATATTTAGAGCTTTTTGAACCTAAATAGTGAATGGTACCTTCTAACTATATTTGATCATCATGCTTCGTTGGAGTTTTATGACAAAGTTGATCTGAATGGGCTGTGTTTTTAAGTCAACTTTCCAATAACTAGGAATCTAACAGTGCTCTTGAATGTTGTAGTTTTGATGGTTTTTCTACATGATGTGGTGGGCTCTTTTATTTGTGACAGTAACCTGTCAAAGCTGTTCTTCACAGCTGTCGTACTTTATGTAGATATTAAAATTTTTGCTTGGCAACATGATGTGGCTATATTCCCTCTTTAAAGGCATGTTTATTGGAAGCATCCATTTTTTTCCTCATTTAATTTGTTTGTTTGGAGGAACTGACGAAATAATTATCTTATGCATCATATCCATCCTTTTAAATATATTGCTTTATGTATGATGTCCATGGAGTTTTGATGAATGCCATGCTCTTGCCTACAGGTGCCCCTCTGCACTTCAAATGAGATCAATTAATAGTTTTCTGTGGGGGGTTCTACACTTAACATCTGTATTGTTTATTATTTTTGTTAAATATTTTGTGCAGTAATCATATTCCACCTTTATCTCAGGTGTTCTCTGCCTTCGGATTTGTGCACAAAATTGCTACCTTTGAAAAGGCTGCTGGTTTTCAGGTACAAACATCGCTATCTCCGGAGATTATTTTTTATGACTGTACAGTCACTTACCTTGGTATTTGAATTTTTGTAGGCACTAATTCAGTACACTGATGCACAAACTGCTTCAACTGCAAGAAATGCCCTGGATGGACGTAGTATTCCAAGGTTTTACTTTATATTCCGTATTTTTAAGTACATATGCAAAATGTGATGTCCTTTTCTTTAAAGATATGCTGACTGAATTTGAGACTTGCAGATACTTGCTTCCGGAGCATGTTACCTCTTGCCACTTGCGTATCTCATTTTCTGCACACACAGATTTAAATATCAAGTTTCAATCACATCGTAGCAGGTATAAAAATCAGTTCAACCAGTCCGTCAATGATGGTTATGTTTTATTTTCTTCTTGCTTTTATATTAATTGATATATTGTGTTATAACGTTTCCCACAAAATTCATCCTGCTTAATAAGAATCATTAAGTAATATGACATTTAAGGCGCTTTTTGTAAACTCTCCCTGTCACGAGCATAAAGATGATGCACCCCTGCAATGAACTGTGGCATAACATGTCTTAGGCATTAATACTGAGCATATTTGGCCGGAAACTATAAATGCAACATTTTAGATCTGTATTGAGAAATAGCTTAATTTATGTCCAGACAGTTCTGTGCATACAAATATTCCGACAACCTTGTCATTTTCAGACTGTCCTTACTGCACAATTAGCTGCAACCTTTGGAATATCAACAGCCCACCTCCCTCCATTCTGATTGTGCAGTGGTGTAACTTCTGTTTCCATGTTTAACATATAATATGCTTTATGCAATTACAAGTAATTATATGGAAAAATTCTGTTTCATATTGACTGATGAATCTCCTGCTCTCTCTAATGTTGTACATGTCTGTTTTTGTTATGACAAAGCTTAATTTTTGTTCAGACGTTTATGTGCATACAAGTGCTGCTACAAACTGGTTGCTTTGACAACACCATTATTGCTCAAAGTGGCCCAGTCTAGAATATCGACACCACGCCTGCTTTCATCCTGATTGTGCAATATGGTGCAACCTCTGCAATTGTTAACTAGCTGTCAAGTGATATAGTAATCAACTCATTTTTTTCAGCATACATGTGAACCTTGCTAATTTGGTAATACCTGAGCTCATAGTTACAGTGCCAAAGATCATAAGAATATCTATTCAGTTGCATCAATTAATCTGCATGAGATGCATGCCAATTGCTAAGTAGTTGAACTCTATGACATTTGCTCTTCTACATCTCTATAGTTTTCTTTTACCAAATGACTTGTCTGTTGAGTTATCAAAGAATATAAGTTTTAATATAAGAATGTAGGAACCAGCAGACATTTTTGAGGAATGCTCGGCAATCTTTACACCTAGGCTACATGCTGAACCCAAATCCTAGGAAAACTTGAGCTTGCTGAGCCCCCTACACCCGCCTCCCCACCCTCTTCTTCCAAGCGTGGAATGGAGGACCTTTAGTTAGAAACTCTTCTCACGCGTGGTGCATGGTCTGGCTTTTGTTTTTGTCCACAGCTTTTGGATCTGGTTGTGTTGGTAAACAAGTGCGTTTTTGTTTGGGACCTTAGGTTGCCTGTGCATTATTATGTATGACTGTGTTCATTTGCCTAGTGCAAGAGCTAAGAAACTGCTTGGAGAGGCATAAACAATTTGGGTAACCTGTTTGGATACATCAAAATATGTTCATTTATATAGGCTTTCCAGGGATCTCTAAATGCTTAAGCCTTCTTGCCTCCGTTATTGTCTTTAAACATGTTTCTTGGTGGTGGTCGTGAAGTAAGGAAAAACTGAAGGAACAAATGGGTATGAAGCAAAAATAGATTTCACTTAAAAGCATGGGAAGTCATGTTACTGATGGAAGTTTCACATTTGGCAAGTTGAATGCATCTATGACCGGTTATATTTTTCTTTCTTTCACATAAGTAATGCCTCTGGAGTTTCAAATGATGATACTGGTTGTGGTGTTTTGTGCTTTTAGATTCTGGAGGAGACTCTGGTAATGCATAAGGGTTTGGGTTTTTGTGTTAAAGGACCAAGAAGAAAAGTATGGAAGATTTTAGAGGTGGAGGATGTGATAGTATTTGAATAATCTCACATTGACTGATGCAATGGCCCTCTAGGGGAACAAATGGAAAAGTAAGGAATTAGCGAACCACCTATGCAAAAGCTATCTTAAGATATGGGTTCATTACTATTTTGGGTCGCATGTGGTGATTATATTTGGTTGTAATGCACTTTATCACTTCATATCCCCTGTTGTCATTCTATACTGGCGTTTACCTTTTCTCAGATGTCTTATTTTCTGCATTTGCACGGGGATTGATTTTGTTTAAAACTAGCACCATCATTCAAAGTGTTAATTCATTTAGATGGTCCTTACTTTTTGGCTAATTTTGCAGGGATTACACAAACCCTTATCTTCCTGTAAACCCCTCAGCAATTGAGGGAACTTTACAGGTGACTTCTATGCATTAGAATTTTCACGAGTCTTTACATTTTCCTTTTTTTTCTTTTTATGTGATGTACCAATGAGAAGTTATTTACAGCCTACATTGGGTCTGGATGGAAAGAAAAAGGAGCCTGAGAGTAATGTACTTTTAGCTTCTATTGAGAATCTGCAATATGCTGTGACAGTTGATGTTCTTCATAAGGTGTGATGTTTAATATTTTTCATAATCTTATTTTCAGTTCTGCATTGATATTTACCTGAAAAATAAAATTGGCAATTCATTTTTAGGTGTTCTCGACGTTCGGTACTGTGCAGAAAATTGCAATTTTTGAGAAGAATGGTGGAATGCAGGCTTTAATTCAATATCCTGGTAGGGATGTTATATGCCTACTATTTTATATCTTTGGTATCTAGTATGAATTCTGTACAGTAATTGCAAATATTATACCTCTGTAGGATGTTAGTGTGTTTATTATGAATGTAGCTTTTATTTATTTATTTATTTATTTTTTAAATGTGATAATTAAACTGAAATCAAGCACAGACTACAGTAAGGTATGAGGTAATAACACGGTGTGATTCTAATATATGCACTTGCTCATAATTGCAGGAAGCATGCACACATCATAACAGATGTTTCTATAAGTACTGATATTCACACACATACAAATTTCATGATTTTGTTGGTCTTTTTTTTTCAAGCAGCTTGTTAATTAAATTCAACATGGTAATATTTGTAACAATCTGTATGATGTTCCTTTGTCTTTTTGTTTGTTCTCAGAATCTGTCTTTGTTTAGAGCATGATTAGCAGTCTTGGTACCAGATCTGTATGGTATCTGACAGGTACACCCTGTCCCAAGTGTCAACATGGTGCATACTTTGGTACCAACACTTTGCATGGGTGTTGTACTGAGTCTTATTTCCCTACGGGTACAATATTGTACACCATCATACCAGGCAGAATGGTTTAGTACAACAAACCATGTTTTAGAGTCTGAATGACTTCATTTTTAGCCTTTGTCACAGGTTTTTCTTCCTTACAGTAGTTGTTCTCTTTTTTGGAAAAAAGAGACATTCAGGTCATGTTGGTTTGTCAGCCCTTGTATGTTACATATTCTTAAAGATGTTGCCATCTCTGACAAATTCCTGTGCCTTTAAGCCTGTCCACGAAATGAGGGCTTGATATGTGTTTTGCTTGTTAAAGCATGCTGCCATGCTGTGTTTTATGAAATCCATGATGCAGAAAACATTCATCTGTTAAGGATAACAACGTGAAGAATGGAGAGGATTTTAGCTTACTAAAAAAATAAAAAAAGGGGATGTTGATGCAGGACAACCCTTGGGAACTTAATATGCAATGTCACACACTTTTAATGAAATCCTAGATTCTATAATGATGTGGTTAAAGCATGCTGCCATGCTGGGTTTCATGAAATCCATGACGCAGAAAACATTTATCTGTTAAGGATAACAACGTGAAGAATGGAAAGGGATTTTACTTTACTAAAAAATACAAAAAAGGGGGATGTTGATGCAGGACAACCCTTGGGAACTTAATATGCAATGTCACACACTTTTAATGAAATCCTAGATTTTATAATGATGTGGAACCGATTCCAATATGATAACGAATTTAATGATCTGGAAATTAAATTCAGAGACTAATATTCCTAGTAATTAAATTAGAAGTTAATTTGGATGCAGAGAGAATGCATGGAATTCACGCCAAGTATACAGGTTGCTGAAATAAACATCAGCTGATATCTTGTAGGCAACTAACCACGAATTCTGTGAAGAGTAGATTGAAAATTTCCAACAATTAGCCAGAAGAGTTTATGATGATGGTTTTGTGTTCTTTCAGTGTGAATTGACCACGACCTGCTGTATGGTCCAAGTTGTTCCTGCTCATTGCGACTGGAGTATGTATGGCTGTGATCTAGTTCTATATTTTCCCTCCTTGAGTTGAAGGCTGTTGCTTACAATGACTTCCAGGAACTAATTTAGGGGATAATATGAATAGGAAGCTTGGATTAATTTCAGAGCTACCAGAAGAGAGCAGATCTGAAAATCTTGTAAGTCAAGGAAGTCAGAAGGATCCCAAGGTGATAAATTAGCATCACTTTTTGGTTGCAGCACTTCTGGAGGTTTAACAGAGGTATAAATGAACTTTTGAGGCTTCAGAAAGTGAACAAGCAGGTTCTTGGAACAGCTGACCTGCCCAGTGGCTGTAGGGACTGCTTCCAGCTAGGCAGGTCCTCCAATGAGGCCTGGTTTGGATGGATGAGGTTGCTGCTATGTTAAACACATATGGGGATTGTTAGGGTTGTGAGATGGAACGCTTATGATTGTGGTTGGATTGGAAAACAAGAAAGGAAGGAAACAGAAAACAAATAACAAGAGTGCAATGAAGAGAAAGATAAAGTAAGCTGTGGTCTACCGATCTCACATTGTTGGCTGTGGACAAACTCCCAGGGTTTCACAGCTGCATCCACAACTCACTCACAGGGAAAACAGGAACATAACTTCATTGAGAGAAGGTACCTACATTGTATAAAACAGATATGGAGCCAGCCAGCCAACACATATGAAGGGCTGTTTCTTTTCTGATGCCCCAATTGCCCTTTTCCTTCTTTAATCAAGCATGTGACTGAAAGGTTCACTTAACTCATTTCACACTAAAACTAAAAAGGAACTAAACATAAAATAAAATAAACTAAAACACATAGTGAAGACTCAATAACTTCATTTAGACTCCAAAGGTGCCCTCAAGGGATGTTTGTTGGTGAACTTGACATGGTATAAGGACATTATGTCCATTCAAAAGGTTGGAAATATCCACAAAAAATTTTATTTATGAAACAATAGTGAAATTTTATTATCAGAGCCAGGTCAGGATTTAGCCATTATAGTGGAAACCTACCATGTTTGTTCCCGTTTCAAAGATCCCTTGCCGAACAATAAGAATGTATCTGCCATTCACTGAAAGGCTTCCTTTGTCTGCACAAGCATTTTTTAATTCTTGCTGCCCGGTGTCATCTTTTGGTGTACCTCTTTCCTGTCACTTCTACACAAACAAGATCATGTGAAGTCCACTCAGATTTTCACGTACATATTACTTGATTCTACCATTTTATCCGCTTGCAACTCCTATGCTTTTACTAAAATCTCCTTCTAAACCACATGTTTTAGTCACCTTGACATTCTTATGTATCTGTCTTCTTCTAAAAGGATGCATTTATTTTAGAAATTACTCTGCATCCTTTTTTTTTTTTCTTGCCAAATCTTTCTCATATGCCAGAATCTGAGTTATGCGTCCATGTTTATACATAGTTCTGTGGAAATGGTGCTTGCGTAAAGATTAATGGGCCATTATACCTGTTTAGCTGCTTAGATGTCCATATTGATGGTTAAGGTGGCCATTAGTTTTCTTTTTCTTTTTTTTTTTTTTTGGGCGGGAGTCATCAGTTGATTTATTCATTTAAAGGATGAACTGATGCTTCACCAGGAAGAATATTTGATTGGGGGATTGAAGAGGTAATTTGTACAATGATCAGTGAATTGGAGATTTTAGTATATGTACTGTTAACTTCTAACTACTCTTAAATAAACTGAGTATATGCATTATGTGATTTTTGTAGGTGTTTTCCTTCTGTTGATGAATTCATGTTCTTTATATGTATCTGCATATCCATATGCTCTTTTATGCTGGGATTCTAAATGTTGCATTGAAAGTGTCATGACAATCTTGACAGCTCGAAAGTCTTTTCTCCTTTAGATCACCGCTTCCTGTGATCATACGTGAATTGATGCGGTCATATTTTCTGTAGATGTTTTTTTTTGGTATAATGAAAATTTTGTCTATTTGGTTTTTTGTAATGGTGACAAAATCATGCATGCTTATTGCTCCAAGTAAATGTTATGGTTGTTGGTGGAATTGATTATGATTCTAAATCATTGTCCTTTCAGATGTAACAACTGCGGCAGTTGCCAAAGGGTCTTTGGAGGGACACTGCATCTATGAAGGTGGTTATTGTAAGCTTCATCTGTCATACTCTCGTCATACTGATCTGAATGTAAAGGTATAAATATGATTTTTGGGTTATATAAAGTAATAATGACTGTTAAAAGAAGTTTAGAAAAAGTGGTTTTAGAAGAAGAAACCTCTGTTATCCATCAGGAAAAAAAAAATTGTTGGGTTCTTGATGTCCATTTGTTGATTGTCCAACTGTGTATGTTTCCTGACACCACGTTTCATTTATATATTGCTCTTCTTGTAGTTGATTGTATGTATACAATTTTGTTTTCAGGCACATAATGATAGAAGCAGAGACTACACGATCCCGGACTCAGGTATACTCACGATGCCCCAAGCTCCTGGAATGCCAACAACTTCTGCTGCTGGTTGGCAGACTAATCCCCAGGCTGCATCTATGTATGTTGGTAATGAGTATGCAGTTGGTGCACAAGCACCAGTTCCCAATGGGCAAATTGCGACTTGGGATCCTAGCATGCAGGGAGGGGCCTATGTCTCTCCAAGCACATACCCAGGTCAAACATTTGCACCACCCCCTGTTTCTCAATACCCTACTTCGGCAGCTATCTCTAATGCTCCAGCTGAATCACTTCGAGCTTCACAGTCGATGCCTTCATATAGTATGCCACCAAATGCACAGCCACATGCTGCATCAGTAGGTCGGCCTCCGTATTACCCTTCATAAGCTGTATGTTCCCTGGCATCTTTCTGAATCCATCGCATCTGTTACAAGTATTCCATGAGTCTTATTCTCATCAGTGATCTGGTCGTACTTCAAAATGACTGTTTTTACTGTATGTTGCTGGTTTTCATAACAGCTTCTCTATGTAGCCTAGAAACAAATTGCCCTAGTTAACTGTTGTCTCACCTAAATTTGCCCCTTTTCCTGGAAAATGTTGTTTCTTTGTGGTCGGCATATGGTAGCAAGTTACATATTACATTAGCAAGTGCTTAGATGGCCTTACAAGAGCTGGAACTCAACTTTGTAATGATCATATTCGAAGAAACTCATGACTTGGAACCAATGGCATTCAAGCGAGCTTGCACTGCTTTTTCGTCGTTTTGCTTGCAATGAGGGTACATAGACCTCGAGGGCCCCATTGTAAGCTCTCAAACTCCCTTTGAGAGTGCAGGATCCATGAAGAAAGCATTGAGGGGTGCATGTCTTGTCCCATAGATTAGGTGCTTCTCTTGTCTCCCTGTACCGAGTCGAAGGGCATGTCGGTTGTTTATGTAATGACTGCACAGGAATTTTAACCGGGGATTTTAGTCATTGAGGTTCCTGAAGAGTTGTTGCACCTTGTTGTTTCCATGCTAACAGCTGATATGTCCTCGCGTCTGAAGTCTTATGTGACTTTTGGGAATGACGTGGCCTGATGCAAAGATTCGGAGTTTTGAAAAAATGTGGAATTTTTAGGGGAAGTTGGAAAGAACACGGATAACTAGAAGTCTGGTAAAATGAGAATAAAAGGTATGACTCAATTTAACTAAGTCTTGATCCCAAATTAGTTGGGTTTGGTTATATTAATTCTTTTCCTCCATTTTTTTCAATTTAAAATATTCTGAGAGATCTTATGTTTTGTACATGGTCGGTTCGAAGTTTGGATAAAGAAGGAGAGTTACGGTGGCTTGATGGTTAAAATAAAATTAGGCATATTATGTGATTGTAAATTTTGAGGAAAGTGGACAACTTGAGGTTATTTGAAAATTTCTTATGGGAAATGAAAATAGTAAGAATAATACAAAAAAGCCAAAACATCAATGCCAAAACTTCATTATTATTTTACAAATCAAGCACAAAGTTAATAATCATTTTGAATAATCCTCGGTAAGGTTTCTTATCTAGGAGTAATTTGCAGAAAGTTGTGAAAAAAATGGAGCTGCTGCTAAGTGAGCCCTTTTTAATCGGGAGAATATTGTTGCTGCTGGACGGGAGACTTGTCAGATTGAGAGTTTACTTTTGTTATCAAAGAATACTGACCTTTCTGTGCCAAAAAAAAAAAAAAAAAAAAAAGGAATACTGACCTTTTCCACCGAAAAAAGAATACTGACATAAAAATATTAGTTCTTTAGTCATTTTGACCTACTGCTTTCATCTCAATCATCGTTGTACGGTCGGGTGAAGATTCTTCCCCATTTTTTTTTTGATGGAAACACATTAATTTTTTTTTGATGGAAACACATTCTATGGTAGAAGCTAGTCGTCTAATCCTGGAATGTTTTATGGTCTTCGCAAATCCAAGTGAAATCTATGATAACTTGTGGATGGAAATGAGCAAGTTGCCGTATATGCTCTCATGAAATGAAAGAATATATTATCTCCCATGCAAACATGGGATGCTCATAGCTGTCTTTGTGAAGATAAAGCCATGCAGCGTTGTCACTGACGGTTTCCGTCATTAAAACTTCGCACCCAAGTAACCATCCACATCTCATCCTCTTGGGTCCACCTTGAAGCAACACTGGAGCCAAGTGCATGTTCGGCGTGCCAGAGTCTTTAAATCGATCTGACACTGCCTGGTAGCATGCGGTGCAAGAACCTGGTTGTGTCGTCTGCCTCCCCCTTTTTGACTTGCAATATCCATCTCTGGTTACGTTACGATCTCCATGGCAATTCGATAACGACTGTGTCAGAATTGTTATGTTCTGTTAAATTTTCTTGGTAATGTATTGATGGAGGTGGTAAGTGGTGAGACAACCACATCACCATTTTAATGCCCCTGGCTCAAGTGAGCTGAATGCTGAAATAAAGCAGATTGTTAGGATTTGACGCCTCGAGATTCAGCCCACATTGAGCCCACAGCGAGGTTCGCGGCGAAAAACGGAGTCCAACGAGACCAAGATCACCTGAATCGGAGCTCGGATGGAGAAGATACGAGCTTTCGAAGATAGCACGAAAACCGAGGCGGCGGAGGACCGCCGGCGACCGGCGGCGGGCGGCAGCGGCGCGGCCGCAGGCGGCGGCGCGCGGGACGCGCGTCCCAGGCCCGCTGGCCCGCGTGGGACGCGGGACCCAGGCCCGGGCGGGACGCGGGACCCAGGCCCGCGCGGGACGCGCGTCCCAGGCCCAGGCCCGCGCGGGACGCGCGACCCAGGCCCAGGCCCGCGCGGGACGCGCGACCCAGCAGCCTGCTGGCCCATCCCCGGTCCACCGTGGACCGGGTGGTCCACGGCGCGGCCTGTGGACCGCGTGGACGTTTCCCACTCGATTCTCGCGGTCCACGGCCCTATTCCGTGGACCGGAGCGCGATCTAAGGGTCCAGAGAGCTCCCGGTGTTGATCGGACGGCTTGGGACGTGATTTGGCTTGATTAAGGATTCCTAATCACCCTCTAACCTATGTTTAAGGCTTTAAAAGGCCTCAGCAGAGAACGATGGGTTCGGTTTCTCGCCGCCGTACGAACCGAGAGGAGAGAGAGAGAGGCGTGAGGCGCTGTGAGAGAAGGAGCAGGAGGCTCCTGGACAGCGGTCGCCAGGCTCTTCAGGGGTTCAGGGGGGTCTCCAAGAGAGAGAGAGCTTTTGTGAGGGGAACTTCATGTGAGAGAGAATTGGGTGTACAAGGGTTGAGGGTGAGGTCTCCTCTTGTAAAATTTTCTTTTCATAGTGAAGTTTGCATGCCCCGTGGAGGCGAGCCCTTTTGTGGCTGATCCACGTATTTTGATTGTTTTTCCTTTTGTTTTGTTTCTTCTTTCTTCCTGCTGCATCGCGTGGTACTGGAAAGATCTTGGGAGGTGGTGTCCTGGCCAGACATCCACCCAACAAGTGGTATCAGAGCAAGACGGTACAAGGACGCAGATTGCAGTGGTGGTGAGCAAGACTGAAGATGGAGAAAACAGGAACAATCAGGATGGAGATCAACAAGTTTGATGGTAAGAGCAATTTCTCCTTGTGGCAGGCAAGGGTGAAGGACGTGCTCATCCAACAGGGGTTGATCGAAGCTCTCTTGTGCGATGAGAAACCGACCACCATGGAGGTGCGGGATTGGAAACGGCTACAGATGCAGGCGGTGAGTACCATCCGTATGTACCTGGCGGATGAGGTGGTGATCCATGTGCTGAGCGAGACTTCCCCGACGGTGCTGTGGTCGAAGCTCGAGGAGTTGTACATGGCGAAGTCTCTCACCAATACTCTTTTCCTCTGGAGGCAGTTTTACCAACTGCGGATGACTGAGGGACAGAGCGTGCAGGAGCATTTGAGCCACTTCCAGAAGATCCTCACCGACCTTCTCAGCGTTGGCGAGAACGTTGAGGAGAAGACCAGGGCGCTGGTTTTGCTGGCATCGCTTCCTTCTTCGTACGAGTCCTTGGTGACTGCTCTTCTAGTGGGGAAGAGCACTATCAAGATGGACGAGGTCACCGCGGCGATACTCCAGAACGAGGTTCTCAGGAGGGAGAACCCAGCTTCGAGCTCAGGTGGCGATAGCTCAGCTTTGGTGGCTTCTGGAGGAGCAGGAGGCGGTAGACGGAGCGACAGGAGATCGCAACGAGGGCGGTCTAAGTCCAGGAGGGACTTGAGCAAAACCAGGTGTTACCGGTGTGAGAAGTTGGGGCATCTAGCCAGAGATTGCCCTCAACTGAAAAATCGGACGGTGGCTGCTGTAGCGACGGCCGGCAGCGATTCAGATGGAGATGTCCTGGAGATATCTGACGAGGTATCTACTTCTTCCCAGCAGTGGATATTAGATTCTGCATGCCCCTATCATGTGTGTTGCAGAGAGGAGCAGTTTGACTCCCTGGAGAACAGTGAGAGCACTGTATATCTGCCGGATGGATCGAGCTGTGCGATCAGAGGCATTGGGACGGTCAGCTGGAGGACACATGACGGTGCAGTGAGGAGATTGGGGGAGGTCCGATACATACCCAATTTCAGGCGGAATCTTATCTCACTTAGCAGACTGGATTCGAGAGGCTACAGGACGGTAGCTGGTGGAGGAATCCTGAGGGTGCTACGCGGCGATAGGATTGTGCTGGAGGGAAAGAAGGGGAGCAGAGGACATTATTACCTGGCAGGGAGCCCAGTGCGAGGTGGAGCATCGGGAGCCAGGTGGAGCCCAGAGCGAGGTGGAGCTCCAGGAGGCGGATCGGGCACGAGACAAGAGACTCGGGAGGACGAGAGGCGACGTCGCAAGGTAAGATTCCTATTGCCGCAGGATGATGCCCCGAGCAGGTCTCAGGTCAGGAGGAGCACAGCATACGACGGAGATGGGATCGAGCAGCCTGGCTCGACTCCCATGTTTGCCCATCCATGATCAGCAGGCGATTGCCCCAGGGCATGGGGGCGAGGAGATCCAGAAGCTCTCGGAGTTTGGAAGAGGCCGAATATCGAGTCGAGGTGGAGATTGTTAGGATTTGACGCCTCGAGATTCAGCCCACATTGAGCCCACAGCGAGGTTCGCGGCGAA
The DNA here is from genome assembly GCF_000442705.2 of Elaeis guineensis. Lineage (NCBI taxonomy): Eukaryota > Viridiplantae > Streptophyta > Magnoliopsida > Arecales > Arecaceae > Elaeis > Elaeis guineensis. The sequence continues at coordinate 69,847,464 of NC_026007.2, read as the reverse complement.
AAACGGAGTCCAACGAGACCAAGATCACCTGAATCGGAGCTCGGATGGAGAAGATACGAGCTTTCGAAGATAGCACGAAAACCGAGGCGGCGGAGGACCGCCGGCGACCGGCGGCGGGCGGCAGCGGCGCGGCCGCAGGCGGCGGCGCGCGGGACGCGCGTCCCAGGCCCGCTGGCCCGCGTGGGACGCGGGACCCAGGCCCGGGCGGGACGCGGGACCCAGGCCCGCGCGGGACGCGCGTCCCAGGCCCAGGCCCGCGCGGGACGCGCGACCCAGGCCCAGGCCCGCGCGGGACGCGCGACCCAGCAGCCTGCTGGCCCATCCCCGGTCCACCGTGGACCGGGTGGTCCACGGCGCGGCCTGTGGACCGCGTGGACGTTTCCCACTCGATTCTCGCGGTCCACGGCCCTATTCCGTGGACCGGAGCGCGATCTAAGGGTCCAGAGAGCTCCCGGTGTTGATCGGACGGCTTGGGACGTGATTTGGCTTGATTAAGGATTCCTAATCACCCTCTAACCTATGTTTAAGGCTTTAAAAGGCCTCAGCAGAGAACGATGGGTTCGGTTTCTCGCCGCCGTACGAACCGAGAGGAGAGAGAGAGAGGCGTGAGGCGCTGTGAGAGAAGGAGCAGGAGGCTCCTGGACAGCGGTCGCCAGGCTCTTCAGGGGTTCAGGGGGGTCTCCAAGAGAGAGAGAGCTTTTGTGAGGGGAACTTCATGTGAGAGAGAATTGGGTGTACAAGGGTTGAGGGTGAGGTCTCCTCTTGTAAAATTTTCTTTTCATAGTGAAGTTTGCATGCCCCGTGGAGGCGAGCCCTTTTGTGGCTGATCCACGTATTTTGATTGTTTTTCCTTTTGTTTTGTTTCTTCTTTCTTCCTGCTGCATCGCGTGGTACTGGAAAGATCTTGGGAGGTGGTGTCCTGGCTAGACATCCACCCAACACAGATGTTGAGAGACAAGGCTCAAACAAGCATTAGACGGCTATCAAAACTTGTCTCCTTCCATTGGAAGGAAGTAGCTGGTGAATAGTAGTATAGTTCACGTACGTCACTTTCTTTTGCAAACATTGCATGGATTTATACTATGCGTGGATTAATTTCTACCATGCGTTTTAGCGACCAGGCCATGTGATCTCCTCTGTGGTTGTGAATAGGGAGCATTGGTCCACCATTTCTGATGGACCTCATCGTTGGCATCCAATGCCTTCGGGTAAACACTTTTTTTTCTCAGTTAACATTGGACAGTACGTGGAGAACTCTGTAAGAAAAACAACTCGACACTAGATAGAACGCTGTACGTAGATGTCAAGCTCTCCAGCTAGCAAATTAAAGTAGCATCTGCCTGACCCTTTCTATCGCTTTCTGAATGCTGATGAAAAGAATCACCAAGATCTGATGATTGATGGAAGAACAGAAGGTGAGAAAACTACAACTTTGATTCGATGTGGAATTGGATCTGTGGGCTATCCCTATCTCACAACACATCTGTATCACAGAAGTATGCCAGCTTTCTCAACCGATAACCAAACAGGAGTAGGGTTGGTGTGGGTAGCTGGATGCTATTGGCTACAGGGAGGTGTACCAGCTATTGAACCCTACCAATTTCACACATTTATGGCTTTAGTATTAATTTCCAGATCTATTAATTAAAAAGTCTATT
>NC_026007.2:69799432-69845706 GCF_000442705.2 Elaeis guineensis | reverse complement strand
CTTCCAAAAATAATATGGGCCGTCATTTTTTTTACCATCTTTCTCTTCTATTTTCTATACTAAACATGATAATCTGGTATGAAATTCATTTTTTGATGCTAAACTATCCCCAACCAAATAGTAAAGTAAATTAGTAAAGTAAATATTTAATTTTATTCTATTATTTAATATCTAATGCTTAATTGTCCATTTTCTCTGAACCTAAAAAATATAAATAGTATTATAAAAAATATGAATAAATTTTAGCAATTTACTCAAAAAAATAGTAATGTTCTTTAAAACAACTTTTCTATGTATAAAAAAATGTAGATAAATTATTTTTCTATCTAAATATTATATAAAAATTATTTATTTTAAAAATATATATTTTTAAATAATTTTTTAATCCATAAAATAACGGATGTTGGTTTGGGCCAGGCCTCAGTTTGACTTATTTTTTAGGATTTTATATATATATATACCTTTTCAAATATTCAAATTTACATAAATATCCTTTCAAAATTGATACCCATAAAATATTTTTTTTTGTATATGTATGATATCATCTAACACCGTTAAAAATTAACAGTTTAAAATTAAATAATTAAAATATCCTTATAATAGATATATAAAAAAATAATTTTAATGATATATAATATATATGTAAATAGTAATTTTATGAGGATATTCATATAAATTTGAATATTTAAAAGGATATGCATGTAAAAACTCCGTTAACATAAATACATGTCTCTTGGTTTGTTAATTTTTTTCTTATTCTAATAAAAAAAATAACATATATAACTAAAATAATAATTTACTTAATTTATTAATTTACATAAATCAAATGATCTTTTATCAATGATAGATCAAAATTATTTTATCTAGAAAATAAATAAATCATAACTATCCATGTTTCTTTTAATGTATATAACATACTTTTAAGATAAGCATCTAAATCTGATATTAGATTAATAGCTTATATATTTGCATAGAATGGACATACTTATGAATTTAAATATTATTAATAATAATAAAAATTTATAATCTTATTATATTTTATTTTAAAAAAATTATCAAAAATATCTTTGTGAAGTGTATAACATATATCATGTTCTTATAAGATGGACATAATCGTTCCATCTTGTACAAAAATATAATAGAATATAATATTTTAATTTATAAAATATTATATAATATTGTCATCGTGTTGTTATATTATGTAGCATGTTACTATATTGTGGAATAAGAGGGCCTGAATTCATCTAGATAAAATAGATAAAATTAAGTTAATTTTTTTTTTCGATTTTTAACATATCATTTAAAACTATTTTTTGAAACAATGTTGATAATAAGTCAATAAATTTCAAATTTAAATCAAGCAAAATATTTGTTATATTCAACATGATCAAACATATAACCATCTAGCTAAGGGTGCAATAGGTTGGATGAAATCGGATTTGAGCTAGATCAAGTACTGAGAAAAATATATAGAACAATAAAATGTATCTCATTTAACTAGATTTTTTTAATATCAGGATAGTACTGTAATCTTTATTTTTAATTTTTATAAAAGCTTCGTATTGAATGAATTTGAAAAGATATTAGAACAAATTCAATGATTACATATGTAGCTTTAGAGAAGGTATTTTTGTCAAGTATGGATTATCACCTCTCGGATATCTACTAAATACCGACCCTCTCATATTATCTATTTTACATTCCCCCTGCTAAAAATAAATATAGGACATATCATTTTTTTATTATTTCTCTTTCTATTTTCTATACCAAACATGATAATCTGACATGAAATTCATTTTTCGATGCTAAACTATCCCAACCAAATAGACCTTAGGAGTGATTAAATTATTTTTTTATGAATTAGTAAAGTAGATATTTAATTTTATTCTATTATTTAATGTCTAATGCTTAATTGTCCATTTTCTCGAAACCTAAAAAATATAATAGTATTATGGGAGATATGAATAAATTTTAGCAATTTACTCAAAAAATAGTAATATTCTTTGAAACTACTTTTTAATATATAAAAAATATAAATAAATTATTTTTCTATCTAAATATTATCTAAAAAATATTTATTTAAAAATATATATTTTTAGATAATTTTTTTATCCATAAAATAATAGACGTCGGTTCGGGCCGGGCCTCAGTTTGGCTTAGTTTTTAAGATTTTTTATATGTATACCCTCTCAAATATTCAAATTTATATAAATATCCTTTCAAAATTGATATATGTATATATACCTTCAGAAAATATTTTTTTTTATATATGTACCCATATCATCTAACACGTTGAAAATTAACGTTTTAAAAGTAAAATGACTAAAATATCCTTATGGATTGATGTATAAAAAAAATTTTATAAAGATATATATATGCAAATAGTAATTTTTTGACGGTATTTATACAAATATGAATATTTAAAAGGGTATATATGCAAAAAACTCTTAACATAAATACAGCTCTCTTGGTTTGTTAATTCTTTTTTATTCTAATAGAAAAAATAATATATATAACTAAAATAATAAATTTACTTAATTTATTAATTTACATAGATAAAATAATTTTTTTATCAAATAATAGATCAAAATTATTTTATTTAAAATAAACAGATCGTAACTATCCATGTTTCTTCTAATGTATAATAATATGCTTCTAAAATAAGCATCTAAACCTAATATTAGATGAATAGCTTGTATATTTGCATAGAATGAATATAGTTATAAATTTGAGCATTATGTAATAATAAAAATTTATAATTTTTTTAAAAAAATTTATTAAAAATATCTTTGTGAAGTATATGAGGTATATCATGTTATTATAAGATGAATATAATCATCTCATTTTGTATAAAATAAAATTTAATATAGTATTCTAATATATAAAATATTATATAATATCATCATCGTGTTGTTATATTATGTAATATGGTACTACATTGTAGAGTAAGAGGACTTGAATCTATCTAGATAAAATACATAAAACATAAATTAAAATTTTTTACGTGTATATCCTTTTAAACATTCAAATTTATATGAATATTCTCATGAAATTACTATTTATATATATACTCTGATAATTTTTTTTTGCACATCTACCCACAAGGATGTTTTAGTTATTTAAATTTTAAACCATTAATTTTTTAACGACGTTAAATGATGTAGACATATATATAAAAAATGATATATATATAAAATAAATAGTTTATATATATATATATATATTATTTTTAAAAAATATTTATATAAATTTAAATATTTAAATAGATATATACCTAAAAAAAATTATTTTTTATCATTCATCCATCCGGTTGTGATGAACCTTTATTACCCTATCCCTTGGGCAAAATCAACGGTCAAGGTCGCATCTACATTTGTTCGTAGAAACCGCAACTCGTGCGGCACTCGCACCGTTCCCGCTGTTTCCTTCTTGGGTTGGGGGGCGTGCGGGGGTAAAATTTCTCGTTGTTTGTTTCCTCCTATCCAGAAACAGCGCAAGCCGCTGTATCTCCTCGTCGGATAACAATCCTCCCCGAGGCGGCCAAAATTCTTCTCCCTCCGTAAATCTAACCTTAGAAATCCATCGAAAGAGTGTAAGAATTCTTCTCGTCCCGCCCTTGCTCGCCTTTTTCATCCCGGTTCGAGGAGGTAGGGTTTCGGAATTTTTTTTCTCGTAACCCTACAGCTTGCGTCTTTATCTCTCGCGTCCTCCTTCGACCTTCGCCGCCGCGGAAGGTGATCTAGGTATCGTAAGCTAGGCTGGAGATGTCTTCGACCTCGGGGCAGCCGCAGTTCCGCTACACGCAGACGCCGTCGAAGGTGCTCCACCTCCGCAACCTGCCGTGGGAGTGCACGGAGGAGGAGCTTGTCGAGCTGTGCAAGCCATTCGGTAAGATTGTCAACACCAAATGCAACGTCGGCGCCAATCGCAACCAAGCCTTTGTTGAGTTTGTGAGTATTTTTCTCGCAGAAAAAAGAAACACCTTTTCTTTCTTTCTTTCTTTTAATCTATCCCTGCAAGGATTCAGTCAGATCCGTCTCATGAATTCCTATTAGGTTTTACATTTCATCTGTTGTCTCCGATTGTATCGGGGTATCAGGGATGTGGCATGGTGGCCGTATTTTTTGTCTCTGTACCTTCTGATGACATAGAATCGGTAAGACCAGTGTTTTCGTACCTTCTAATGACATGAATCGATAAGACCAATGGAATGGATCAGATAAACATAAAAATCAGGATTCAGCATTTTCCCTGAGGATGGATAATTCAGGAATGAAAACACCGATCTTTATATATAAAATCTTATGTTTTGATTGGTATTGTTGTAACGGTGTGATGTTTGATAGAGATAGATGTGGTGCTTTATGATGAAGTGTCTATTTGCCGTAGTGGAAGCTTAGGTGGTCGTCTTGTATTTATTGGCAGAGGGAGAGGTAACAACCCTTCTTGCTTGCCAAGCTGCCAATATTACTTTTCTGCATGGTTGCAGACAAACCAAGCTGTTTATTAACAGCTGGGGCTTGGCAACCACCTAGTGCTGTTGTTAGTTTGTGTCTTCCTGACCATCTCATGGTGTATGAAGATGAGATCTATTATATGATATGAATGGAGAAGCTCGATAATTGCCTTGTCTATGATAGGCATAATGGTAACAAGACAAATATGACGAGATGCATGACATATATTGTTTTGTCTGATAACCATAAATAGATCATTTATACATTACTAGGTTTAAGGTTTTATTCATTATGTTTGTTACTATTTCATTTATTTTCAATTCTTAAGCATGCTGTTAAATTCAAGGTTTTGAGTCTTTAAATTTTAGCAAGTCTACTAGATAACCAAGTACGACTGAGGTATGTATGGTCTTTTTATTAGAGGAACTGTCTAAGTTACTAAAAATAATGATTTTGCCATTGACGCAGGTTTCCTGCATAAAGTCGGTTTTAGAGTCTTTCTTTAGTTAAATTTGAACTATAAATCAGACTCTATAGTTCATAAATTTCTTTCGGGCTAGACCTCAAGATTTTGTGTTTCAAAAAGCCCCATAATCCATGGTTAAACAGTGGTCTTTTGCTTTCTATATAAATAATCTTGTATTTTGTATTTTTTTGGGAGATTTGAGAATTCACATTCGACGAGGGTTGAGTATTGATAACTAAATATTTATAGAAGTTTTGATTGTTGTTGAGTGGACTTCCACAAATTAAAAATTTGAACCATTACTAAAAGAGTCAGGGGTCTATCTCAGGTCTCAACCACGAGCAAGGATTACAGGATCATGTTTATTGCCTGTGGTAGATCTGATCGCTTGCTGGATTGGCATGATAATGGTATTGTATGGTATCATGTTGTGCTAGCCAAATGCCAGGGCATGTAGAAAATTAAATGGGTCGTTGTTGGATCTTGTCAGGCCACATTGTCTGTCTGAAATATATATTTGGTCAAAATATATTCTTTTGTAAGGTTGAACAAAATAAGTAAGCTTGTTAGAACATTTTCAAATTTCTCCCCTTGATTTAGCTTCAAGGAAAAGTTTGAGGGAGTTTTTCTTTTCCTTTTTTTAGGTACACAAGGGAGAATATGTTTATGTGAAATTCATTCACAAGCATGTATGTTTATAGGCATGATCATGAACTAGAAATTTGAAACATTATAGTGTAAGAACTTATATGTTTGCTAGTGCTTCCCTGCTAGGATCTAGTTTAACATAGCTGGCTCCATTTCAATCATCGTTCTTAATTGAAATCTGACTCTATGTGTTGAATTTACTTGTATTGCTATAATTTCAAACATAACACGAAATGTTTAGGTGGGCCCAGATGCCTCCTTTAGGAGGCTGGCAATGCATGATGAAGGGCTAAAAGATGAAATTTACATCATTTATCAAATGCACAAACGGATAGGGGACCCATGTCAGAATACTTTTCTCTGGATATTCATGATTTATATTTATGCGAAAACTTCCTAAATTCTTATTTCACCTTGTGCTAGACACAAGTTTGACAAAGCGATGAAATATATTTATGGGTTCTTGCTGTCAGATTGTAATCATTTGATTTAATTCCTTTCTGTATTGGTTGCCAAAGGATCATAAAGCATTGGCTTCCCTTCTTGTTCTTGTTCATGGTTTTCCTGCCATTGTTAGCCTGTATCCTATATTGGTTAGGTTTTTATGGAGTTTAGTTCTTTGTTTTGTTATTTGTGAAGCGTTTTGCATTCAGAAAATGTATAGTTCACCATTTTTTAGTATTCAGCTTTATTTTGTATTTCTCTAAGCCAAAAGCTAATAGTTTGCACTATATTTAGTAACATTTTCCCTCCTCTCTCAGATGGATCTTAACCAAGCAATATCAATGGTTTCATATTATGCTTCTTCATCTGATCCTGCACAAGTTCGTGGCAAAACTGTTTATATCCAGTATTCAAATAGGCAAGAAATTACTAATAATAAGAGCTCTGGAGATGTGGCTGGGAATGTCTTGCTTGTCACTATTGAAGGTGTTGAAGCTGGCGATGTTAGCATAGATGTCATTCATTTGGTAAGTCCTATATGTCAAGATTCTTCTGTGTACATGGACCCATTTAGCTACTATGGTTATCATCTTCAAGTGATGCACTTATGGTTGATTGGACTGTGTTGATGGTTAGAAATGTGTGACAATTTGTCAAATGTATTTTTTGAAACCAAGCTCATCTTGCTTTATCTTTTTGGATTCTAGTAACATTCTCTGCATGGATCAGCAGGTCCATGTTAATATGGAGATATCCTCATTATCAACCTACAGCACTAGGAGAGACACCATGTTTCTTGCTATCCCTTTCTTTTGACCATATTTAGAGCTTTTTGAACCTAAATAGTGAATGGTACCTTCTAACTATATTTGATCATCATGCTTCGTTGGAGTTTTATGACAAAGTTGATCTGAATGGGCTGTGTTTTTAAGTCAACTTTCCAATAACTAGGAATCTAACAGTGCTCTTGAATGTTGTAGTTTTGATGGTTTTTCTACATGATGTGGTGGGCTCTTTTATTTGTGACAGTAACCTGTCAAAGCTGTTCTTCACAGCTGTCGTACTTTATGTAGATATTAAAATTTTTGCTTGGCAACATGATGTGGCTATATTCCCTCTTTAAAGGCATGTTTATTGGAAGCATCCATTTTTTTCCTCATTTAATTTGTTTGTTTGGAGGAACTGACGAAAATAATTATCTTATGCATCATATCCATCCTTTTAAATATATTGCTTTATGTATGATGTCCATGGAGTTTTGATGAATGCCATGCTCTTGCCTACAGGTGCCCCTCTGCACTTCAAATGAGATCAATTAATAGTTTTCTGTGGGGGGTTCTACACTTAACATCTGTATTGTTTATTATTTTTGTTAAATATTTTGTGCAGTAATCATATTCCACCTTTATCTCAGGTGTTCTCTGCCTTCGGATTTGTGCACAAAATTGCTACCTTTGAAAAGGCTGCTGGTTTTCAGGTACAAACATCGCTATCTCCGGAGATTATTTTTTATGACTGTACAGTCACTTACCTTGGTATTTGAATTTTTGTAGGCACTAATTCAGTACACTGATGCACAAACTGCTTCAACTGCAAGAAATGCCCTGGATGGACGTAGTATTCCAAGGTTTTACTTTATATTCCGTATTTTTAAGTACATATGCAAAATGTGATGTCCTTTTCTTTAAAGATATGCTGACTGAATTTGAGACTTGCAGATACTTGCTTCCGGAGCATGTTACCTCTTGCCACTTGCGTATCTCATTTTCTGCACACACAGATTTAAATATCAAGTTTCAATCACATCGTAGCAGGTATAAAAATCAGTTCAACCAGTCCGTCAATGATGGTTATGTTTTATTTTCTTCTTGCTTTTATATTAATTGATATATTGTGTTATAACGTTTCCCACAAAATTCATCCTGCTTAATAAGAATCATTAAGTAATATGACATTTAAGGCGCTTTTTGTAAACTCTCCCTGTCACGAGCATAAAGATGATGCACCCCTGCAATGAACTGTGGCATAACATGTCTTAGGCATTAATACTGAGCATATTTGGCCGGAAACTATAAATGCAACATTTTAGATCTGTATTGAGAAATAGCTTAATTTATGTCCAGACAGTTCTGTGCATACAAATATTCCGACAACCTTGTCATTTTCAGACTGTCCTTACTGCACAATTAGCTGCAACCTTTGGAATATCAACAGCCCACCTCCCTCCATTCTGATTGTGCAGTGGTGTAACTTCTGTTTCCATGTTTCAACATATAATATGCTTTATGCAATTACAAGTAATTATATGGAAAAAATTCTGTTTCATATTGACTGATGAATCTCCTGCTCTCTCTAATGTTGTACATGTCTGTTTTTGTTATGACAAAGCTTAATTTTTGTTCAGACGTTTATGTGCATACAAGTGCTGCTACAAACTGGTTGCTTTGACAACACCATTATTGCTCAAAGTGGCCCAGTCTAGAATATCGACACCACGCCTGCTTTCATCCTGATTGTGCAATATGGTGCAACCTCTGCAATTGTTAACTAGCTGTCAAGTGATATAGTAATCAACTCATTTTTTTCAGCATACATGTGAACCTTGCTAATTTGGTAATACCTGAGCTCATAGTTACAGTGCCAAAGATCATAAGAATATCTATTCAGTTGCATCAATTAATCTGCATGAGATGCATGCCAATTGCTAAGTAGTTGAACTCTATGACATTTGCTCTTCTACATCTCTATAGTTTTCTTTTACCAAATGACTTGTCTGTTGAGTTATCAAAGAATATAAGTTTTAATATAAGAATGTAGGAACCAGCAGACATTTTTGAGGAATGCTCGGCAATCTTTACACCTAGGCTACATGCTGAACCCAAATCCTAGGAAAACTTGAGCTTGCTGAGCCCCCTACACCCGCCTCCCCACCTCTTCTTCCAAGCGTGTAGAATGGAGGACCTTTAGTTAGAAACTCTTCTCACGCGTGGTGCATGGTCTGGCTTTTGTTTTTGTCCACAGCTTTTGGATCTGGTTGTGTTGGTAAACAAGTGCGTTTTTGTTTGGGACCTTAGGTTGCCTGTGCATTATTATGTATGACTGTGTTCATTTGCCTAGTGCAAGAGCTAAGAAACTGCTTGGAGAGGCATAAACAATTTGGGTAACCTGTTTGGATACATCAAAATATGTTCATTTATATAGGCTTTCCAGGGATCTCTAAATGCTTAAGCCTTCTTGCCTCCGTTATTGTCTTTAAACATGTTTCTTGGTGGTGGTCGTGAAGTAAGGAAAAACTGAAGGAACAAATGGGTATGAAGCAAAAATAGATTTCACTTAAAAGCATGGGAAGTCATGTTACTGATGGAAGTTTCACATTTGGCAAGTTGAATGCATCTATGACCGGTTATATTTTTCTTTCTTTCACATAAGTAATGCCTCTGGAGTTTCAAATGATGATACTGGTTGTGGTGTTTTGTGCTTTTAGATTCTGGAGGAGACTCTGGTAATGCATAAGGGTTTGGGTTTTTGTGTTAAAGGACCAAGAAGAAAAGTATGGAAGATTTTAGAGGTGGAGGATGTGATAGTATTTGAATAATCTCACATTGACTGATGCAATGGCCCTCTAGGGGAACAAATGGAAAAGTAAGGAATTAGCGAACCACCTATGCAAAAGCTATCTTAAGATATGGGTTCATTACTATTTTGGGTCGCATGTGGTGATTATATTTGGTTGCAATGCACTTTATCACTTCATATCCCCTGTTGTCATTCTATACTGGCGTTTACCTTTTCTCAGATGTCTTATTTTCTGCATTTGCACGGGGATTGATTTTGTTTAAAACTAGCACCATCATTCAAAGTGTTAATTCATTTAGATGGTCCTTACTTTTTGGCTGATTTTGCAGGGATTACACAAACCCTTATCTTCCTGTAAACCCCTCAGCAATTGAGGGAACTTTACAGGTGACTTCTATGCATTAGAATTTTCACGAGTCTTTACATTTTCCTTTTTTTTCCTTTTATGTGATGTACCAATGAGAAGTTATTTACAGCCTACATTGGGTCTGGATGGAAAGAAAAAGGAGCCTGAGAGTAATGTACTTTTAGCTTCTATTGAGAATCTGCAATATGCTGTGACAGTTGATGTTCTTCATAAGGTGTGATGTTTAATATTTTTCATAATCTGATTTTCAGTTCTGCATTGATATTTACCTGAAAAATAAAATTGGCAATTCATTTTTAGGTGTTCTCGACGTTCGGTACTGTGCAGAAAATTGCAATTTTTGAGAAGAATGGTGGAATGCAGGCTTTAATTCAATATCCTGGTAGGGATGTTATATGCCTACTATTTTATATCTTTGGTATCTAGTATGAATTCTGTACAGTAATTGCAAATATTATACCTCTGTAGGATGTTAGTGTGTTTATTATGAATGTAGCTTTTATTTATTTATTTATTTATTTTTTAAATGTGATAATTAAACTGAAATCAAGCACAGACTACAGTAAGGTATGAGGTAATAACACGGTGTGATTCTAATATATGCACTTGCTCATAATTGCAGGAAGCATGCACACATCATAACAGATGTTTCTATAAGTACTGATATTCACACACGTACAAATTTCATGATTTTGTTGGTCTTTTTTTTTCAAGCAGCTAGTTAATTAAATTCAACATGGTAATATTTGTAACAATCTGTATGATGTTCCTTTGTCTTTTTGTTTGTTCTCAGAATCTGTCTTTGTTTAGAGCATGATTAGCAGTCTTGGTACCAGATCTGTATGGTATCTGACAAGTACACCCTGTCCCAAGTGTCAACATGGTGCATACTTTGGTACCAACACTTTGCATGGGTGTTGTACTGAGTCTTATTTCCCTACGGGTACGATATTGTACACCATCATACCAGGCAGAATGGTTTAGTACAACAAACCATGTTTTAGAGTCTGAATGACTTCATTTTTAGCCTTTGTCACAGGTTTTTCTTCCTTACAGTAGTTGTTCTCTTTTTTGGAAAAAAGAGACATTCAGGTCATGTTGGTTTGTCAGCCCTTGTATGTTACATATTCTTAAAGATGTTGCCATCTCTGACAAATTCCTGTGCCTTTAAGCCTGTCCACGAAATGAGGGCTTGATATGTGTTTTGCTTGTTAAAGCATGCTGCCATGCTGTGTTTTATGAAATCCATGACGCAGAAAACATTCATCTGTTAAGGATAACAACGTGAAGAATGGAGAGGGATTTTAGTTTACTAAAAATATAAAAAAAGGGGGATGTTGATGCAGGACAACCCTTGGGAACTTAATATGCAATGTCACACACTTTTAATGAAATCCTAGATTCTATAATGATGTGGTTAAAGCATGCTGCCATGCTGGGTTTCATGAAATCCATGACGCAGAAAACATTTATCTGTTAAGGATAACAACGTGAAGAATGGAAAGGGATTTTACTTTACTAAAAAATACAAAAAAGGGGGATGTTGATGCAGGACAACCCTTGGGAACTTAATATGCAATGTCACACACTTTTAATGAAATCCTAGATTTTATAATGATGTGGAACCGATTCCAATATGATAACGAATTTAATGATCTGGAAATTAAATTCAGAGACTAATATTCCTAGTAATTAAATTAGAAGTTAATTTGGATGCAGAGAGAATGCATGGAATTCACGCCAAGTATACAGGTTGCTGAAATAAACATCAGCTGATATCTTGTAGGCAACTAACCACGAATTCTGTGAAGAGTAGATTGAAAATTTCCAACAATTAGCCAGAAGAGTTTATGATGATGGTTTTGTGTTCTTTCAGTGTGAATTGACCACGACCTGCTGTGTGGTCCAAGTTGTTCCTGCTCATTGCGACTGGAGTATGTATGGCTGTGATCTAGTTCTATATTTTCCCTCCTTGAGTTGAAGGCTGTTGCTTACAATGACTTCCAGGAACTAATTTAGGGGATAATATGAATAGGAAGCTTGGATTAATTTCAGAGCTACCAGAAGAGAGCAGATCTGAAAATCTTGTAAGTCAAGGAAGTCAGAAGGATCCCAAGGTGATAAATTAGCATCACTTTTTGGTTGCAGCACTTCTGGAGGTTTAACAGAGGTATAAATGAACTTTTGAGGCTTCAGAAAGTGAGCAAGCAGGTTCTTGGAACAGCTGACCTGCCCAGTGGCTGTAGGGACTGCTTCCAGCTAGGCAGGTCCTCCAATGAGGCCTGGTTTGGATGGATGAGGTTGCTGCTATGTTAAACACATATGGGGATTGTTAGGGTTGTGAGATGGAACGCTTATGATTGTGGTTGGATTGGAAAACAAGAAAGGAAGGAAACAGAAAACAAATAACAAGAGTGCAATGAAGAGAAAGATAAAGTAAGCTGTGGTCTACCGATCTCACATTGTTGGCTGTGGACAAACTCCCAGGGTTTCACAGCTGCATCCACAACTCACTCACAGGGAAAACAGGAACATAACTTCATTGAGAGAAGGTACCTACATTGTATAAAACAGATATGGAGCCAGCCAGCCAACACATATGAAGGGCTGTTTCTTTTCTGATGCCCCAATTGCCCTTTTCCTTCTTTAATCAAGCATGTGACTGAAAGGTTCACTTAACTCATTTCACACTAAAACTAAAAAGGAACTAAACATAAAATAAAATAAACTAAAACACATAGTGAAGACTCAATAACTTCATTTAGACTCCAAAGGTGCCCTCAAGGGATGTTTGTTGGTGAACTTGACATGGTATAAGGACATTATGTCCATTCAAAAGGTTGGAAATATCCACAAAAAATTTTATTTATGAAACAATAGTGAAATTTTATTATCAGAGTCAGGTCAGGATTTAGCTATTATAGTGGAAACCTACCATGTTTGTTCCCGTTTCAAAGATCCCTTGCCGAACAATAAGAATGTATCTGCCATTCACTGAAAGGCTTCCTTTGTCTGCACAAGCATTTTTTAATTCTTGCTGCCCGGTGTCATCTTTTGGTGTACCTCTTTCCTGTCACTTCTACACAAACAAGATCATGTGAAGTCCACTCAGATTTTCACGTACATATTACTTGATTCTACCATTTTATCCGCTTGCAACTCCTATGCTTTTACTAAAATCTCCTTCTAAACCACATGTTCTAGTCACCTTGACATTCTTATGTATCTGTCTTCTTCTAAAAGGATGCATTTATTTTAGAAATTACTCTGCATCCTTTTTTTTTTTTCTTGCCAAATCTTTCTCATATGCCAGAATCTGAGTTATGTGTCCATGTTTATACATAGTTCTGTGGAAATGGTGCTTGCATAAAGATTAATGGGCCATTATACCTGTTTAGCTGCTTAGATGTCCATATTGATGGTTAAGGTGGCCATTAGTTTTCTTTTTCTTTTTTTTTTTTTTTTGGGCGGGAGTCATCAGTTGATTTATTCATTTAAAGGATGAACTGATGCTTCACCAGGAAGAATATTTGATTGGGGGATTGAAGAGGTAATTTGTACAATGATCAGTGAATTGGAGATTTTAGTATATGTACTGTTAACTTCTAACTACTCTTAAATAAACTGAGTATATGCATTATGTGATTTTTGTAGGTGTTTTCCTTCTGTTGATGAATTCATGTTCTTTATATGTATCTGCATATCCATATGCTCTTTTATGCTGGGATTCTAAATGTTGCATTGAAAGTGTCATGACAATCTTGACAGCTCGAAAGTCTTTTCTCCTTTAGATCACCGCTTCCTGTGATCATACGTGAATTGATGCGGTCATATTTTCTGTAGATGTTTTTTTTTGGTATAATGAAAATTTTGTTTATTTGGTTTTTTGTAATGGTGACAAAATCATGCATGCTTATTGCTCCAAGTAAATGTTATGGTTGTTGGTGGAATTGATTATGATTCTAAATCATTGTCCTTTCAGATGTAACAACTGCGGCAGTTGCCAAAGGGTCTTTGGAGGGACACTGCATCTATGAAGGTGGTTATTGTAAGCTTCATCTGTCATACTCTCGTCATACTGATCTGAATGTAAAGGTATAAATATGATTTTTGGGTTATATAAAGTAATAATGACTGTTAAAAGAAGTTTAGAAAAAGTGGTTTTAGAAGAAGAAACCTCTGTTATCCATCAGGAAAAAAAAATTGTTGGGTTCTTGATGTCCATTTGTTGATTGTCCAACTGTGTATGTTTCCTGACACCACGTTTCATTTATATATTGCTCTTCTTGTAGTTGATTGTATGTATACAATTTTGTTTTCAGGCACATAATGATAGAAGCAGAGACTACACGATCCCGGACTCAGGTATACTCACGATGCCCCAAGCTCCTGGAATGCCAACAACTTCTGCTGCTGGTTGGCAGACTAATCCCCAGGCTGCATCTATGTATGTTGGTAATGAGTATGCAGTTGGTGCACAAGCACCAGTTCCCAATGGGCAAATTGCGACTTGGGATCCTAGCATGCAGGGAGGGGCCTATGTCTCTCCAAGCACATACCCAGGTCAAACATTTGCACCACCCCCTGTTTCTCAATACCCTACTTCGGCAGCTATCTCTAATGCTCCAGCTGAATCACTTCGAGCTTCACAGTCGATGCCTTCATATAGTATGCCACCAAATGCACAGCCACATGCTGCATCAGTAGGTCGGCCTCCATATTACCCTTCATAAGCTGTATGTTCCCTGGCATCTTTCTGAATCCATCGCATCTGTTACAAGTATTCCATGAGTCTTATTCTCATCAGTGATCTGGTCGTACTTCAAAATGACTGTTTTTACTGTATGTTGCTGGTTTTCATAACAGCTTCTCTATGTAGCCTAGAAACAAATTGCCCTAGTTAACTGTTGTCTCACCTAAATTTGCCCCTTTTCCTGGAAAATGTTGTTTCTTTGTGGTCGGCATATGGTAGCAAGTTACATATTACATTAGCAAGTGCTTAGATGGCCTTACAAGAGCTGGAACTCAACTTTGTAATGATCATATTCGAAGAAACTCATGACTTGGAACCAATGGCATTCAAGCGAGCTTGCACTGCTTTTTCGTCGGTTTGCTTGCAATGAGGGTACATAGACCTCGAGGGCCCCATTGTAAGCTCTCAAACTCCCTTTGAGAGTGCAGGATCCATGAAGAAAGCATTGAGGGGTGCATGTCTTGTCCCATAGATTAGGTGCTTCTCTTGTCTCCCTGTACTGAGTCGAAGGGCATGTCGGTTGTTTATGTAATGACTGCACAGGAATTTTAACCGGGGATTTTAGTCATCGAGGTTCCTGAAGAGTTGTTGCACCTTGTTGTTTCCATGCTAACAGCTGATATGTCCTCGCGTCTGAAGTCTTATGTGACTTTTGGGAATGACGTGGCCTGATGCAAAGATTCGGAGTTTTGAAAAAATGTGGAATTTTTAGGGGAAGTTGGAAAGAACACGGATAACTAGAAGTCTGGTAAAATGAGAATAAAAGGTATGACTCAATTTAACTAAGTCTTGATCCCAAATTAGTTGGGTTTGGTTATATTAATTCTTTTCCTCCATTCTTTTCAATTTAAAATATTCTGAGAGATCTTATGTTTTGTACATGGTCGGTTCGAAGTTTGGATAAAGGAGGAGAGTTACGGTGGCTTGATGGTTAAAATAAAATTAGGCATATTATGTGATTGTAAATTTTGAGGAAAGTGGACGACTTGAGGTTATTTGAAAATTTCTTATGGGAAATGAAAATAGTAAGAATAATACAAAAAAGCCAAAACATCAATGCCAAAACTTCATTATTATTTTACAAATCAAGCACAAAGTTAATAATCATTTTGAATAATTCTTGGTAAGGTTTCTTATCTAAGAGTAATTTGCAGAAAGTTGTGAAAAAAATGGAGCTGCTGCTAAGTGAGCCCTTTTTAATCGGGAGAATATTGTTGCTGCTGGACGGGAGACTTGTCAGATTGAGAGTTTACTTTTGTTATCAAAGAATACTGGCCTTTCTGTGCCAAAAAAAAAAAAAAAAAAAAAAAAAAAAAGGAATACTGACCTTTTCCACCAAAAAAAGAAT
The DNA here is from genome assembly GCF_000442705.2 of Elaeis guineensis. Lineage (NCBI taxonomy): Eukaryota > Viridiplantae > Streptophyta > Magnoliopsida > Arecales > Arecaceae > Elaeis > Elaeis guineensis. Next base: position 69,829,647 of record NC_026007.2, on the reverse strand, counting down.
ACTGACATAAAAATATTAGTTCTTTAGTCATTTTGACCTACTGCTTTCATCTCAGTCATACGTTGTACGGTCGGGTGAAGATTCTTCCCCATTTTTTTTTGATGGAAACACATTAATTTTTTTTTGATGGAAACACATTCTATGGTAGAAGCTAGTCGTCTAATCCTGGAATGTTTTATGGTCTTCGCAAATCCAAGTGAAATCTATGATAACTTGTGGATGGAAATGAGCAAGTTGCCGTATATGCTCTCATGAAATGAACTCCCATGCAAACATGGGATGCTCATAGCTGTCTTTGTGAAGATAAAGCCATGCAGCGTTGTCACTGACGGTTTCCGTCATTAAAACTTCGCACCCAAGTAACCATCCACATCTCATCCTCTTGGGTCCACCTTGAAGCAACACTGGAGCCAAGTGCATGTTCGGCGTGCCAGAGTCTTTAAATCGATCTGACACTGCCTGGTAGCATGCGGTGCAAGAACCTGGTTGTGTCGTCTGCCTCCCCCTTTTTGACTTGCAATATCCATCTCTGGTTACGTTACGATCTCCATGGCAATTCGATAACGACTGTGTCAGAATTGTTATGTTCTGTTAAATTTTCTTGGTAATGTATTGATGGAGGTGGTAAGTGGTGAGACAACCACATCACCATTTTAATGCCCCTGGCTCAAGTGAGCTGAATGCTGAAATAAAGCAGATGTTGAGAGACAAGGCTCAAACAAGCATTAGACGGCTATCAAAACTTGTCTCCTTCCATTGGAAGGAAGTAGCTGGTGAATAGTAGTATAGTTCACGTACGTCACTTTCTTTTGCAAACATTGCATGGATTTATACTATGCGTGGATTAATTTCTACCATGCGTTTTAGCGACCAGGCCATGTGATCTCCTCTGTGGTTGTGAATAGGAGCATTGGTCCACCATTTCTGATGGACCTCATCGTTGGCATCCAATGCCTTCGGGTAAACACTTTTTTTTCTCAGTTAACATTGGACAGTACGTGGAGAACTCTGTAAGAAAAACAACTCGACACTGGATAGAACGCTGTACGTAGATGTCAAGCTCTCCAGCTAGCAAATTAAAGTAGCATCTGCCTGACCCTTTCTATCGCTTTCTGAATGCTGATGAAAAGAATCACCAAGATCTGATGATTGATGGAAGAACAGAAGGTGAGAAAACTACAACTTTGATTCGACGTGGAATTGGATCTGTGGGCTATCCCTACCTCACAACACATCTGTATCACAGAAGTATGCCAGCTTTCTCAACCGATAACCAAACAGGAGTAGGGTTGGTGTGGGTAGCTGGATGCAATTGGCTACAGGGAGGTGTACCAGCTATTAAGCCCTACCAATTTCACACGTTTATGGCTTTAGTATTAATTTCAAGATCTATTAATTAAAAGGTCTATTTAAGTGAGAAAAAAAGCATTGATATTGATACAAACTGAGATCTGTATATCCTAGAAGGAAACCTTGATTGTGCTTTATATATCCAAGGTACGGATATGTTTATAATAAAGATGATCAGATGCTTAATTTTGGTGTTGAAAGTTGAAACGGAATGATTACTTAAACTAGTTTTAATAGCTGAAAAAGTCTTGTTAGATGATGGTAGACAAATTAGTTTAAGCTTCCAACATGATGCCACGAGATGGCATTTTAATCATCATCAGTTCGCGGGCATTTTATTAAAATGCGATCTCATGACCTGCTAAGGGTCATCCAATTGCATGCTCTCATCATTTTTCAGCATGCGGTAATAATCTTGTTGATTTGTTTTGTTTTCAAACATCATTTTAAACACAATAATCGCCATTCGAACTTGAACTTGGATTACTTCCTTTTTCACATCGAGTGAGGGTGAGATGGGATATGATCCATGTGGATTACTTCCTCCTCCAACAATTCCATGTGGACGGAGTCATCATCCACGAACACTTTCTCATGGTTTGCACTTTGTCATGGGATATGATGTGATGCCTACCTATGCTCACGAGTAAATATTGATTGCAACGGTGATATCACATCAAATTTATAACGAGCCAATGGGAATGCTTGTATTTCATCGATTGTCGTATATTTCATTGATTACACTACCTCACTGATTTTCGATTAACTTGTTATAAATTTGACATGGTATTACCCGTTAGTCAAACAACGATGTTGGCTCGATTGGGGATATGAAAGCATGTGTGCATGTAAAATTAATTGCATGCCATGTTACCCATCGACGTAGACCATCATCCATCTCAAATCTAGTGAATATTGGCCAGAATGTTCTTTAGTATAGAATATCCACCGTGCCATTACAGATGTTGAAAAGGTAGCTGGAATCCCATGTTCCATGAAAACTTGCATGGAGAATCACCTTGGTTTGTCCAAGCGTTCCATCTTCCCCGGAGCCATCAGAAAAGAAAAAGCTAAGGCGCATTTTAGCGTCACTTTCTGTTTTCTATTTTCAAAAATAAAAAAATAAAAATAATAATTTTAAAAAGATAAGTATGTTTGTTTAGTGTTGTTATCTATTTTAAAAATATAAATATAATAATGACAAAAACAATGATAATGATGGTGCAATAATAGCAGAATCGATGGTTAGAAATAATGAGTGTGATGATACGTATAGCAAAGATGGCGGTGGCGACGATGGTATTGAGATGATGGCGATGGCCGCTATGGTAATGGTGGTATCAACAAAAATAGCAACGGTGGTGTTGATTGGAGGGGGAGGGATCATGGCATGGTAGAGGTGGTACGATAACCATGAAAAAAATTGATGGTAACAATGATTGTAGGGTTGATGATTGTATTGTGAAGGTAATGGTGATAATGATGATGGAGGCGCAAGCAATAGTATAGCATGAATTTTTTATTTTTGAAAATATTAAAAATAAAAATATCTTATTTTTTATTTTTAAATAATAAAAATAATTTAAATAAATAAAAATAATTATTCCAAACATATGTCTTATGTTAATTTTTTTGTTTATATTTTTAAAATAAAAAACAAGGAAAAGATGTCAAATAGGTCCTAAATCTATCCTTACATACCATATTATCTTTTTTTTGGCCTCATTAGTGGTTAAATTAAAACCTTTCGAGAATTGGGGCATGTGTTACGTACAATCTTGAGAAAAGATATGTTTAAGATGAATAATAGGGATGACAATAGATAGCATTTGAATCGAATATTGTACTATTTATTTTTAAATCCGAACTTAATATTCTATACCCAAATCCTATCCGATATCCGATCAGTTAAGAAAAGAGATATTCATCTCCATACCCAATGAGTTTGGAGATACACATGGATAACCCATTTTTCTATATCCAACCAATACCCGTCCCATGCCTATCACATATCCAAAAAAAATAAACAACCAAAATAATTTTATACATATTATCAATCAAAATAAAATTATCAATTCAACGTAGAACATAATTTATAAGTCCAGGTTTATAGAAATCAAACATAGAAATAGAATTACAATTCAACATAAAATATATAAATAATCAAAATAATTTTATGCATATTATCAACCAAAACAGAATTATCAAAATCAAATTATAAACATATATATTCAGGTATGGATTCGGGTATTACCCATACCCATAGGTTCGGGTCGGGTTCGGATTCGGATTTGGGTAGAAAACAGTACTACCCATATCATACCCATACATGTGCTACAGTTTTCGAGTTTTACCCAAATCCGGTCAAACTCTATTTTTCGGATTTGATCAAATTTGGGTAGGATGCATATCCATCGGATCGAATTGATTTTACCATCCCTAATGAATAATGGAGTCCAAGATGAAATCTCAATTTAAGTAGCGGACAGTATTATGATTCTATGGTAGGTTCAAATTAATAAAAATATAAAAAAATCAAAATAAATATATTGATCCATACCAATTTGGAAAAATAAAATATTTTTATCTAATATTATTATATTTAATATAAGTAAAATATATATTACGAATTCTCACAAAACCATAGTTCATGAGAATTTGACAAAACGAACATGAAACCTATGCATCCAATTTCCATATAAAACTGGTTCGAAGTAAAATGCATAAAACCTAATTCACCAATATGTTATAATGAATGATAACAAAGTAATATCTAAATCTTATTTTTAAAAAACATCATCACGACTACGCAAAAAGGACTAACAACAGACGCAGTCAACTGAAGAGTATAGACCTACACAGGAAGCACTCGCAATCGACTAAACCACCATCAATAAGCTGTAAATCCAGTAAAGGACTCCAAGCTTTGAAAATTCAAATCTCCAGCCAATCAGGCATGGAGGGGAAGACATGTAAACATGGAGAAAAAGGTTTATGTAGAGCAGAACCAACATTCATGCATGACAAAGAGGAAGATTATTTAACTGATTAATTAGAATTTTTTTTGAAGAAAAATCTAGAAAGCTTTTGTTCCTAATTTTGCTTAAAAAGTAGAAGTATGGTTGTGAAATCGGATACCACGAGATTAATTCTTGGCAGAATTAATTTAGCGGTGAAAAGATGATAGCACCATATTTCGCATGGCCATGAGATAAGTTTGTTTAGAATTTTAAAAATAATAAGGGTGTGGGGCTCCTGCCTGTGGAGACTAGGAGATTTAGTTTGTGGGACAAGAATACGGTTGGGAGTCTTTTTTTTTTTTTTTTTTTTGATGTAGCGGTTGGGAGAATCAGGTAGCCAAAATTTACCTTGTACAGAGGGGAATATCCAGTTTCGTCCTGAGGATATCGTGTAGCTCCACCCTTGGATTAAAGATAACTTCTTGAAGGTTTATTGGTTAACTTGCATGCGCATGCTTACATTCCAGATTCTAAAGATAGGTGAAGGATGTAGAATGACATACTATCCGAAGAAGATCAATTATATATATCTAAGATTAAAAATAAATATTAAATAAAAAATATTTAGATAGAATTGTAAGAAGAAAATAATTATAGAAGAAAAAATTTGGAAGAGAAAAATAAATTTACTCAAAAAAAATGAAAGCTAAAACAATGGTTTTAGCCAGATCTCAGACTAAAGACACTCCACACACAAAAAATTCTCTCCAAATGCTTTGTCTAACTTTCCGGGGCTCAACCAAACTAAAATAGGATTAGTACTAAAAGTGTAACTATTCCAACTAGTGTTAAAATAGAAAATAAGGATAAATTAGGAGTAAAATCATAGTATAAGTAGGACAAGCAATTAACTTTTAACAAAGAATTCCTTGCAAATATAGAGAAGAATAAGGGGAAGTAGGTTTCATGATTTAAAATTAGAAGCTAGAGAAATTATTCAAGAAAAGAATTTAGGTTTTATGCTATCTTTTTTTTTTTTTTTTTTAATTAGATGATTGCTTCATACAACTCTAGTATGAGTACAACTCAAGAAATAAAAAAAGAGAATGTTCTAAAAGTATAACAGTAAAAGAGAGACATTACTCCAAACTCTAATAGAATGTTGAGCAACAAACGAGGCCATCCAGTCCGCCGTACTGTTCGCCTCGCAATAGATTTTATGTTGTCATTAGATAGCATGCTTTAAGCCAATCATCATACATATATATATATATATATATATATATATATATATATATATGTATGTATATATATATATATATATATAGATATATATATGTATGTATGTATATATATATATATATATATATAGATATATATACATACATATATATATATATATATATATATATATATATATATATATATATATATATATATGTATGTATTATATATATATATATATATATATATATAGATATATATACATACATATATATATATATATATATATATATATATATATACATACATACATATATATATATATATATATATATATATATATATACATACATACATATATATATATATATATATATATATATATATATATATATATATATATATATATATAGTTGCTTCCATGCTGCAAAAATGACATGGTATTCTTTTTTGCTCAGAATCCAATTGGGCCATTCCCATATCCTTTTTTCTATGATTTCTCCCTTGGCAACATTCAAACTGACACATTGCAGTTGAAGTGGGGTGTGGGGGCACACTTTATTCTCATTGCTTTTCCACTAGTTTGAGTTAAAAGGCATTTCTACTGGAAGCTTGTAAAGCTTACCAAACAAAATGCAGAGTTGCAATGATAGCCACGTTGTGCTGCCAAATCAAACTGTGTAGCTACAACAAACTTGAATTCATAGGGTGGCAGTAAGGAAGTTGAAACCCAGAGTCTTTTCAAAAAGTGCATCAAAGGAGGCAAATGTAGCTCCAATCAAGGCCAAACCATATTGATTCTTCTTGTCAAGATTTGGTGGAGCAAAATCCCACCATTTCAAAATCATGATCTTAACTCTTCTATTAGAAATTAATAAGCCTTTTTCACTAACCCAGCCACAACATCTACTTTCTTAGCTTAAAACCTTCTAGCTAGTCTACTCAAGCATATTCTCATTAGTCTTGTGTTTCAATCATGAACTTAATAAAGAAACAACGAGTAGGTGATGGTGATATGGGTCACAAAATGTTTCTAATTAAACATAAATATGAATGCCTTTGTTGCCATACCTTTTCTTTTCTTTTAAAGATACTGTTCTTTTTCTTTTTCTTTTCTTTTATAAAAGATACATGTATAGTACTTCCCCAGATAAAAAGATACATACTACAGACTTGACTTTGTGCTAATTGCATGATGCTTACCATAGAAGTCATGGAACTAAATCATATAAAGAAATCAACACATATAGTCCCATGATACAATTACACAGACGAGATGATAGCTTACCTTCTCCTTTACTCATTGGTTAGTACTGTCTTTAAACATATAAACAAAGACTGCAAAGTTATAGATTGGCCAGGATATCTTGGAATAATATCGCAAGCATATGGAATCTTCCATGTAAGGCAAGAACACTGATCAAGTTCCAATCTTCTGGATCACTTCCCTTCTGCTGAGACTTAGATTGTTAGATCCCTGTCCCGGTACAGGAAATAGCTATCTCTGTTCTCTGCCTCTGAGCATATGATGGAAGATGGTGATCAACTGATCTATTATTCAGAAGCAAGGAATATAATGCACAGGGCAGTAAGAAAGAATTTTAAAGGAAAAAGAACCAAAAACATAGAATATGCTTTAGATGAGATCATTGGTAGAAAACAAAAACTAGGCCAAGTAATTTTTTCTCTATACTGTAAAATAGGCAAGGTAAGAGATTGGAAAAGGGAAAGTGGCCAAAAAAGGAAGCTTAGACAGGCATCAAAAGAGAAGCTGGTTTTTTGGTGGTTATATTATAGAGATGGTCTATTAAATTCTTAAGATACAAAAGGATGGACTGCAAATGGCCACAGTCTCCCTGTATATATAGTAAATTTCACCTCTCTTTTTGATGTCCTGTGTTACATATTGATAGCCCAACGTTCCTGATTTAAAATAATTTTAGAACCTGAATCTTGTGAATGACTGATACACGATAAAGAAACACATTTTCTTTTCTTTATTTATGAAAAAATTCTTATCTTTTTAATTGGTCCAGATAACTGAGGAAAAGCGCTTTTTATTTTTTTTTTCCACAAAAAAAAAGATCAACGCCTGAATTATAGTAGAACTATGCAGCAATTAGCTAGTCATTTCAACCAAGTTGAAACCATTTGGCCGTGGGTTGTGAAAGCTAGCAACAACCCTCTAAAAGTTACTATTGGAGAACAACAGAGTAAAGTAAGAATTCTCAGCCTGTTGGTTCCTGGTTTCTGACCTCTCTGGTTGTTTTCTTCATTGAATTTAGTTTGCAAGAATCTGTGAATGGAATCCAATACTGTGAGAAACTACAGAAAGGGACGAGCAGAGTGGGGTTTGGAGACCAGCATGGGGCCAAACAATTGCATGTGCTCTTTTCATGAGTGACTGCCAAGTAGCTCTTCAGATCACTTTCATGATCACAGATATCTAAGAAAAGAAGAGCACAACTTCCTGCAATTCCTCTTTTTTCAGAACAGCAGAAAACATGCATTGATAAAATTTGTCCTGTGTTATCCTTGGGTTTAATATAATCAAAAAGCAGCAAACTGCCGTAAAATTCTCCTGCACGCATCTGAAAAAGATGCACCCGCATCAAAGAGCTTGTTAGAACTGGTAACTGTAAACACTAATTAATATACATAGGATTTTTCTCCTGTGTATCAAACACTTTACCCTGCACTCTCTCTCTCCTAGTTCACATATTTTCTGTAAGGACAAAAGGTAGTTTAACCACATTTACTCATTTACCTTATTATATTTATTAAAGCTGTCATTATCATTGATCTTCATTTCTTTCTTAAACTATGAAAACGTCATTAAATGATTATTTAATTTGATAAGTGAGTAAAAGATCCAGTCCTTTGAAGTAGTAATTAAGACTGACACAATCTGGTGGGTGGGGGAGCAATAAACAAAAAGTAAGATACCGTATGAACAAAGTATGACCCATATAGATCATATCCATTTTAAAAGAGTTGGGAGCATGGAAACATAAGCTTATAGCAAAAGTTTCTTAGCTTTTCTTATTTTTATGTGGCATTAAAAATATTCCTGAGTGCGACGAAGAGACACATATAGCAATGCAATTGAAGCTGCAAACTTGTCATTAAAATTCACAAGTCTTCTTCCCTCAAAGGAAAAAAATTCACTAGTCTTCTGACTAAAATGTTGCAGGAGAATTATAGAACAAGCTCTTGCAGCAAAGAAGTTAGAAAGAGTTATGTCTTGGGGAGGTGGGAGTTCTTACACATGGTCTCTGGTCATTTAATTCCACACGCAACTAGATTCAGTCTGCAGGCTAGAGTCCACTGCACTTTTTGATTCACCGAACTGTTGGACTTAAACGACTATAAATTCATAATAAATGGGCTGGTTTTCTCTGTCTCAAGTGGAAGGCTGCTCAAAGTCTTTCATCCACATGCTGTGGGACATTTAGGTAGGTCTGCAAGCACAGTTATTGTGTTTAATGAGAGGTTGTTTTACGAAGAAATATGATAAAATAAATCTTGAACAAACTAGTCAGATTTCGTTATCAGCATCATTCAGGCTTCCAAGTTATAGAACTCGGCAATAACTTCAGAACTTGGAAGATAAATAATCTTCTGATACCTGATATAATGGATAGCAGCTGATATTTTCATCTTTATTGTGTCCCCTGTGGTGCTCTGGGCACATAACTGTTCCATTTGAATGAACTTTTTAACTTAAACCAATCAATTAATTAGCATTTAAACAAGAGCAATTTGGATCGACGGAAGAAATATATGATACTTGTTCCTAATGCAAGGAGCTTATGAGGATGGTTTTGTGTGGTGAATTAGTGAAAAGTTAGTGATGGCCAAGGTGTGTCTTTGCAACAAGCATGATGAATGTTACTGAAAAAAAAGAAAGCGTGATGAATGAAGAAATGAAAGGTGGGACTAGAGAGTACGGGTTTGTTATAGTGTGTTGATCATGATGATCAGCACTTTAAGTGTGCAAAGGATAGATTCACAAAAATGAGGAAGGTGTATGTACGGCAATAACATGATTATATTCTAGTTGTTAAACCTTTAATTTTTTGGATGAAAAATTGTGGTTGTTTCTTGGAAGGTGTTTCTCCCAATGTTGAGCATGATCCCTCAATTATTTTAGAAAAATAGGCAGTAATGCGAAGTGGTGCACCATTATTATTCTATAAGGATTCTTTTGGTTGAGGGTAATCTAGCATAGAAAAATAAATCTCTTATTAGATTATCATCTTTGATATGAAAAGTAGCTAAGAGAGATGGTAAAATAAATAGTGAATTTCATATCTATTTTTTTAAAAGAGAATATAAAAGTAATATTATTAGGGAGTGGTATTTATTTTTCCTCGCTGGATTACCAAGTGGCGGTAATTTGAAATTATTTTTTGATGAAAATATTCTTACTGACATTTTATCAATACTATATTAACTACAATAATATATATTATAATAATATACTAATTATACTAATATATTAATTGATAATATTCATAAATAATAATATATTGAATATATTAATACATTTTATGAATAAATATCAGTTATTAATAAATAATTATTAATTATCAATAATTCTAACATATGATTTATTAGTAATTAATATATTTATATATACTAAAATATGCTAAAATTTATTTATAATAAGAAATATATTTTTAATATATATAATTAATTTAAAAATATTTATGAACTCATATAAATATATTATAATATTTGAAACAACCAATTTGATAGTACTTATATATAAGTAGGACATAAATGGTGAACAAGTTGAGTGGAAAAAAAATGTTGTTATTTGAATTGTTAATTCAAGGATAATGTTAAAAATTTGATATTAGTTCTATATAACATTTTCTCTAATCAAAATCCTTTTTGAGTGCCAAGATTAACCCATAATCTGAAAAGATAAATGGGATGTACGAGGGAGTCAAGTGAATTCTTGGTAGAATTAGGCATGTCGAAGCACATAAATGACACCAATAATTGAGGAAAAGTTTTAATAGTTATTTGGACATGTTCAATTGAAATAAGTCGAGCATGCCCAGTTAAGCATGAGATGGTTTTTGCTAGAGCATCTAGTTGACCAGTTGAACGCCAGAGAAAGTGAAAATACCAAGGATGACTTGGCTTTGCATGGGAGTAATGATCCTTTTATAAGATAATTGACTTCACATCAACGTCGTTATGAAGTGTCTATGTTACAATTAACTATTGAGCCTCAAAACACAAATATAAAGGCTGGAAAGGAGCGAGGGAAACCTGCATCCAAGTAATTGATGTCAAGACTCTGTTAATCCCACATCCAAGAAAGGATAAGACTTCCTTAAACCTATTAATTCTGCTAATGCCATTATGTGTAAAGGGCATTTCAGTCCCTTAAAAAGCACCAAAACCATTATGATCTTCCTAGTAGTCATGCATGTATGATAAATGCCACTTGTTTTGGAAGTCTACTCAGTCTTTGCTTCTCAAGGCTCTTCAGAAAAACAAAAGTACTCCCAATCCCACAAAGGCTGGTCCTCATAATTCCTTTTTTTGAATGGAAGCTGGTCCTCATAATTTCATCCCGCCACTTTCACATTGCTGCCCTGTTTGCCCCTAAATAGTTCCCAGGGGGACAGTTACAAAGGTGGGTAAAAAACTGCCCCCCTGCCCTTCAAACATCTATTTATTCCCCTTCCCTCCCCAAAAGCACAAACCATCCTCCACTGCCCCCTCCCCACCTCCATACCTGGTTCCTTCCCTTTTCAAAACTCCATTCCAAGTACTAATTTCTCTCCTAACCTTTGCTCATTATTCCCACATAGCTATAATTCCTCGACTTAGAACTCCACTATTTTTGCAGGCAGATGGCTTGTCTTGGGTTTCTTTTGGTGAGTCTCCTCCCATTGTTCTCTCCAGCCCATGGGTATGGGCATGGATGGGGTTGGTCTAGAGCCCATGCCACTTTCTATGGAGGTGGAGATGCTTCTGGGACAATGGGTAAGCTAACATGATTATCCATTCAGTTCAAACTACTGGATTCCTATTGAGTGTGATATGACCTTTCTCTTTCTGTTTTCTTTTCATGTAATTCTTTGTTTGTAGGTGGGGCTTGTGGCTATGGAAATTTGTACAGCCAGGGATACGGGACTAACACTGCAGCACTGAGCACTGCTCTGTTCAACGATGGGCTGAGTTGCGGGGCTTGTTATGAGATAAGGTGTGTGGATGACCACAGGTGGTGCCTGCCTGGCTCCATTGTGGTCACTGCTACCAACTTCTGCCCTCCCAACAATGCCCTCCCTAACAATGCTGGGGGGTGGTGCAACCCACCGTTGCAGCACTTTGACCTTTCTCAGCCTGTCTTCCAGCACATTGCCCAGTATAAGGCTGGAATCGTTCCTGTTGCTTACAGAAGGTTGTTTGTTGCTAGATCTCTCATGCTTTCTATATTCCTCCATATGTCTTCTTCTCCTCTGTGATACCGCTTTTGGGTTTAGATTACAATAACCACTTCCATGATTGTGAACTTTTGTAGTTTTATTGTTCTATTTGGATTTTAAATGGTTTTGTCGACTCCATTGTGTTGCTAGTGTTCATCTGGTCCTTTTGAAGCCGTAAACTAACTCCCTTTTCAGGTAGGCTAGAAGAAAAGAAAACGATGTGTTCTGTTGATTTTCTCAACTTCATTCAGTCTGGGACAGTTTCTGATCTTTTTTTTTTTTTTTTTTCGAATCATGATCAGCTTAAATACTAACCTTTTTCATGGTATGTTGGTAAAACTCATCTATCCCTTTTGAAGCCATCACTAAATTTTCTTCCAGGGAGGTCAGTGATTACAATGAAGAAAGGAAACCCTGCACTATGCTGAAATGTTAGGGTCTCATTTTTTTTAATAAACATTTTAACGATTTATTTGTTTTTTCTTCATGTTTAATTGAAGCACCCATACTGCCCATCTATCTTGTGACATGCGTGTCATCAGAAATCTTGTGGGTCACCATGCTCTCTCTTTTTCCTCTTCTCTAGCTCTACTTTTGTTCACATGCTATGCCTTCTTCTGTTATCTTTTTCTCCTCCCTTCTTTTAATTCTGTCCTATTATCTGGTCCATGCGAGCACTAAGGTCTTGCATCTCTCTTTCGGCCTTCTTTGTGGTCCATGCAGGGTCCCATGCAAGAAGAAGGGGGGAATCAGGTTCACCATCAATGGGCACTCCTACTTCAACCTGGTGCTCATCACCAATGTAGGAGGGGCTGGGGATGTGCATGCAGTGTCCATCAAAGGGTCCAGGACTGGGTGGCAGCCCATGTCAAGGAACTGGGGCCAGAACTGGCAGAGCAACACCTATCTCAATGGTCTGGCCCTCTCCTTCAAGGTCACCACCAGTGATGGCCGCTCTGTGGTCTCCTACAATGTGGCTCCTTCTAGCTGGTCCTTTGGCCAAACCTTCAGTGGTGGCCAACTCCATTGAACCCTCTTATATACCATCTATCCTTAGAGTAACTACAGTAATGTACCTGCTACTAGTAGGTCATACGTATTTGTTATATACTTGGTAGTCTATTGTCGGTATGGTGTCTTAGTAGCATATCCTAAGAGGTCAAGATGAGAAAGGGTTTATTTTAAAGTGGCCCTTCTTATCATATTGGATTGTGGGAATTGTTCCATTGGAAGTGGCCTTTTTTGTGGGCCTTGTATCTTTTTGACGGTGGAGGAAAAAAGAGACTGCGTACTGCTTTCTCTTGGTAGAAATTGGCAGAGGTGGACTCTTTACCACCCGCCAGTAGGCATGTAAGAGCTTGCTGTAGTCATCGCTCTTTGTACTTGTCTCCTTGTTTCTGTTTCATTTATTTGGAAGTTTGCTTAGTTTCACAAGTGGTGATTGTAACCAGCTTCTAGCTGGGTATGTTACGTATGTACCTGTTATTTTGAGCCATATCAATGAGAGTAATTTAAAATTTTATGTTTAAGAAATGCAAGTGGGTTCTTGTGTCCATGATGTTTTAGTACTACCTTTTGTCATTTCAAAGTTGCGCTTGTTGGAGCTCTCTAATTATGCAACTTGAGCTAGTTAAAGTGGAAGGTTTCAGATCTAGTCAAGTGGGGCCTTACCTGCCTATCTTTACCGATGCAAGGATAAAATACTTGTGCTCTTAATTGTTAGCTAGTGATAGCAAGTGAAGCTTAAAGATTGGAAGGATGAGGGGCGGGTGGGGCAGTTCATGTGCATCTGTTGTTGCTTAATGTTTGGAGAGCAACGAGGGGTCTCTTTTCTGGACATCTAATATATTTATTGAGAGATAAACAGTGCTCTTTCTTTGTTTCATTATATTTTATTTTTTGATTTTTTTAATTATATTTATATTAGATTTATATGATTATCCCGTCTTATCAACAAAAAAAAAAAAGAGTGAAGGAATGAAAGGTTTGAATATCATTGCAAAAGAGAAGTTCCAGCCACATAATTTACTATGCTCGGAGTATAAGATGGTTCTTATCCTAATCGTAGTAGGACAAAATTTTCCATATAAGATGTGATTAAGAATTACCAACGGGCTACTTCACTTTGTTTTGATGTTTCTGGTTCTACTTGCTAGTCATTACATTAAGATTTCTTGTATATAACACCAGACCAAAAAATAGATCTTCTACGCTGCCAAAACCTTAGACAATGGATGTGTTACTGTGAGAACAAGAGGAGACGTCAGCTTTGCATTTGTTTGATTTGGTGCAATTATCCTGCTTACCACCTCACCTAGGTCTGTACTTTGAAATGCTTTCATAAATTATCTCAGGATGAGATTTTTTTTTTTTCAAAAAAAATTCAGCCAAGATTTAGGCTGTTAGCTTGAGAAAATACTTATATTATTTTTGACCATCTACAAGTTGGGTTACATTTAATGGAGCATTTATTGTAATTCTTTGTGTGCCGTTGACGAAATATTTTTATTTTTAAAAAAAATTATAATATTTTATGATAAATATAATTAAAAAATCATAATATGATATAAGATATCATAACATGCAAGTGAATTTTTATCAAATTATTTTGTAACATATTTAATATTTGTAAGTCAATTTTTTTATTTAAAAATTTTAAATAAATTTTTTTTTTATTTTAAAAAAAAATTATGATACGCTGTACATCAAGATGTCGTGAGATAGATATAAAAAATTATTATTATATAAAATTTTTAAATAAAAATTAATATATAAATATTAAATATATATTAAAAATAATAATTATATGGATCAATTAAATGAATCGTGCACTTCGGATTTTCTGCGCCACCCCGCGGTGCACAAAAAGTTCGCATTATCTTACTACGGTGTTTGGGCCAGAACCTTTAAAAACACTGTCGGGTTGGAGTGCTGCATCTCTGGCGAGATGAATCTCTGACCAATTTGTATGAAAAAAGAAATCTCCGATCAATGAGAATTCGAGATAGGAGACAAGTGTCATTTGACTGGAGCTTGACCACTGCCATTCATTTCTTCTGCCTGGATTATGGTGAATATTATAATCAATGCTACAGGAATGCAGTTAGTCTGCGATCCTCATCAATGAACTTCTACGAAAATAAATGATGTTTCTAGTATCGTTATGTTCGAGTTTTACTGGACCGCATGTGGAATTTGTCTAAAGTATGTTTCATGCATGCGATGCAACAAAATGCATGAGCTTTTAATAAAAACGTCTTGAGAAATTTAAGGAACAACATAATAATAGAATAATATTATTTTAAAAAATAAAAGATTTTTAAAAATTTTTTAATATTATTTTTTTGTATAATAAATTTTTTTGAATATAACATCTCCCGATTGAAATTCTCTTTGTGACCGACGAAAGTAGCAAGTATAGTCGATCCATGAGATATTCGATCTGACTCAAGCTATTTGAATTCTGATAAATGTAAATTCTAAATCAAATACCTAAAACGTGTTTGAAACATATGTGAATAATGACATGTCCATTTCGAATCTCATCTAATATAAGTTTAATCTAAATCTTTATTTTAAAATTATAATTTTTTTGAAAATATTTATGCGATGAGTTTTTTATTCGATCCAATCTAATTTGATCCAATTTCTCTCATGTAGTCTATAGAGTTTTTAATCATGAAGTATGTATAAATATTGCCCCAGCCTATCCGTTACCATCTCCATACTAATTGGACCAATGAGGTAGAAATTGGATGGATCAAATAGATCATAAATCTAAGAATCCAGATCAATTAAGATTGTAACTAAATTCTACTTTCAGCATAATTAGGAAGTGGACAAAGGAAAAGGATCCCGGTCTATATTTATTTCTTTTGAGCCAAGAAAAATAAAAATATAGAACGCAGCTAATTACTTGTCCTATCATGTGCATTGCACGCTTAAAATACGAGTGATTTTGAAGGGGGAAAAAAAAAAAAAAAGAGAGAAAGAAACAGCTCCCTCATCAAGTCCACAGATATCATGGTTTCCCAACAGAACAGCCTCATTTCGCTTAGGTCCTTTTATAGATCTTCATCCTCCCACCCAAGTGCCATGGAGCTCTCCACCTCGTTTCACCTAAAATAAAATTTAAAATTCAAGTACAGACCTCACCCTCAAAAGCAAGCGCTATATTTTCTGGCCAGAAACTAAGTTTTTGGATAAATTATTGTGAGCTAAGTTTTTGGATGTGAATTCTTAGGGTAGCCTTGGAAACGAAACCCAAAAAAGCTACAGAGCCTCAGAGCTGCAGCAACGATTTGGCTGGAGCTAGATAGGTTCCCATGATGGGAAGTTGGACGATTGTATCAAGTAACAGGATGGGACCATCCCATCCCTACGAGGCCCGTACGTGGGTGCGCCGTTCGATTCAAACTGCCACAACGAGGACCTTGAACGACGAGCAGTTCATTTAAAATATGGCATTCTGGAGAACCTTCACTGCCACCATTAAATGCAGATGCTACTTTTATTTGTCTTCCCAAGACGAAACTGAGTTGCAGGGCCTAACGAAAGGCTGCACTTTTGTACCCAGACGGGTGCGGCGTGCCATGCGCGCTGGCGCTGGCCATGCAGCGCAGCTCGTGGGCGCACGGCGGGCGTGCCACAGAGATCTGCGCTCTCAAAACGGATGGGACGCTTGATGGGTTCGTTCATGACCGCTGTTTCTCCGTCCTGAAGATATTAGATATCCAAGACATGACTCAGAACCACCGATTACGAACCATCTTATTTTAAAAAATAATGAATATTACCGCATCAGTCAAATCTTGTCACGAAGAAAATCTTAGACTGATGAGTAACCCCATTTCTTTTTTCTTTTAAATTTTTTTTCTTTTCTCTTTTTCACTTACATTCCATGATTTATTTGAGCTTACAAGATTGTACAGTCTGAGTGCTAGTATCAAATGTTATTTGGATCTGGTGGGCATGGAGACAAATGTTGTCTTAAATATTTAATCTATATTGCTGTCAGTTTTGAGGGTGGCAATTGATGTTGATTATCTGCTACTACGATCCAAAACCAAAAATAAGGTTGCATATGGAAAATAAATCCAAAAGCTAAAGATTTAGTTGATTAGTATCTTTAAATGGGATCTGGTACAGACAATGTTGTCTATATTTAATCTATATTCGTTTGATCGTAATCATCGTTTCATTTTTTATATTTTGATCTGACTGAATATGTATTTTTAATTTTTTATCAATCAACTGAATAAATCTCATTAATTTATGATTGATTGATCGACTAATGTTCAACTCTACCGACTAAAACAAATGACTGAAATCATCAGCATTACAGAACTACTAGCCGATGACGCTCATAGATCCTATCGACATATGTTAGTAATCTGTTCAATTACTATAATGTTGTGAACGATTATCGACTACATGTCACAGCCATTAAGAAAAATTAACGACCACTAACTCTATATTTATGGTCCGATGATTTAGTGCAATAAAAAGCGTACTCCGTACTCGATGTTACATGAGATTCATCTATAAAAAGAGGATAACGGAACAGTACTAGTAAGCCACTTCGAGATCAAAACTCTGGTACTCTCAAATCTACTGTTCATAATTCTCTCTCTGACTTAAGCATTGGAAGGTCCCCATCAGACACAACTCCGATCTGTGAGGATACTGTTTTGCAGGTGCTCATCATCGGCGACAGGAGTTGTAGCAAAAGATTGACGTGCAGGAAAGAAACTACCGAGAATCCTCCTTCAATTTAGCTTATGGGACTGAAGCAATAATCCGCTCGAGATCGGATTGCCATCAACAAGGGTGGAACAATACAGTGAGCCGACTTAGATTTTCTTCCAGAACTCCAACAGCAAGCTCAATTTGAATGCTGTGTATCGGTAAAAGATAATCCGATATTATAATGCAAGAGTAAGCTGAAGGTCTTCCGACCAGGAGATTTGGTCCTAAGAAGAATGAAAATTTTAAAATCTTTGGACCAGAAAAAGCTATCTCCGAATTGGGAAGGACCTTACAGGATATCCGAAATACTTAGATCAGGTGCATATCGGCTAGAAATACTTGAATGATCGATAATTCTCCGAACATGGAATACCGATAATCTAAAGATGTATCATCAATAAATTGCTCATGTATACATTATTTAAAATACAATACAGAATTTTAGAATCACAAGCTTTGGTCAATTTCTATCAACTATTGACTACATGTTGCTTTCACTGTAAAAATCAGAGAATCAACTATTTCAGTGTCGATTGTGTTTCGATTCTCTTACAAAAACCAATATATCGACTATAATCTTAAACTGACGTCAAGTATATAGGCGTTCACTGCAAAAGTCGTAGTACTGACTAAATCTCGGTATTCAGTGTCGACTTTTATTGTAAAAGCGACTGTAGTTGAAAGACTAATATGCTGACTTAGTCCTAACTAAGTGGAATGAAATGTCAATACGATCAAGGTCGCATTAAATTATACCGATTAGCTATGGCTAGTCGAAGGATATTTGGCTTGCCACGATTATCATATGATCTGACGTACAAATCCGACCAAACATCGGTACAGATATTTGACTTACCATCATTATCCTAACTTTTATTAAGTACATCAAAAAGACTACGTGACTAATAGATATTCTACAAGTCTTACCAAATGATTGGATCACCGATTAATGTTCGATGGTTACGTTACATCGCAGACTTAATATTGCAGACAAAAAGTTTGGACTTGAAAGAAAAATACTTTCATTCGTTGTCAAAGAGAAATTACAAAGTTGGATCGAAGTTCGATTACAGATTTGATTACAAAAAGAGAAAAAATACATCGATCAAGGTTCGTCACGTCCCTATCCCTTTGCTCTGGTGTAGAGTCGGCGACTTGAACAACTTCAGGTTCGATCAGTGTTTCACTCTGAGTCGGTGCAGCTTCTTCTTCGACAGCCCCATCTTCCAACCCCGGAGGGACGATGCTGCTTAAGTCGAGGTTCGGATATAAGTTCCTGACCGCATCCCGACCATCTTCATACCCAACGCAGTATGAAGCAGAGACACCTTCGAGAATTTCTTCTTTGAATTCTTCTGAACCCCAAAAATTTTCGATCGCCTGACTCAATGCTTCCCTTACGACTCCGCTTCCGTCTTCGCCAAATCAGCATCGGCTTGAGCAGAAGATAACTTCTCCTCGGCCAGTGCCAACCTTTTCAGGCTGGCCCGATGTCATTCACGTTCGACTTCAAATTCAATGATGCATCCGTCTCGCTCCCATCGAAGCCAGTGGATAGAGTATTTCTTGCTTTTGACCCGCAACTCAATAGCCGAAGTAGTCCCGCGAGCTGACTCAAGTTCGGCTCCAAAAGATGCTAAGTCGTCAGTTAACTGAAAAACCTCCTCCTGAAACTTGGCTTCTGCTCAGCTGCCGACTTAAGTTGTTCGAGGGTAGCCGCTTTCTCGATATTCGCAGCTGCCACCCTATTCATCCACGACTAACGAAAGTCATCGAACTTTGCATAGCCAACTTCTAAATCGAATATGTCGTGGATCAACTGCAGACAGAAGATAAATCAGATTAAAAAAAAAAAGAAAACTTACCCCGAGTATCATCGGGTAAAAGGACAAGAACATCTCGGCCATTGTTCGGCTCTTCGATTCTTTTGATCAACAGAAAGAAGAGCAGCTTGGCATAGTCGCTTGGCCAATGTTGGATTGGCTAGGGCCAACTCATCTCTGGGTACTTGAATATCGAAGTGAACCATGTGGCCCTCTGACGCTACGTCTTCCATCGAAATCATCGAAGCTTTTTTTCGATCCCTTCTCGGTGGCCCCATGTTTGAAAGTGAGAGAAAGTTTGAACTCGACTGTGCCCCGACTGAAGGAGCAACTGGCACAGTTGTAGATTGTTCGGATCCCTAGGCCCAAACCTCCTCCGATGGTAGAACTACCAATGTTGCTTCGATAGTTCTCCTCGCCGCCCCTCTTCAGATGGCCTGGCAGAAAGCACTATTGGGGCCAACAGTGCCAAAACTGGCTCAGGAGCCGGCTCAGTCGGCATTAGAACAACGACTGGAGTTGGCATCGGCATTGGAGTAGCCACTTGAACTTGTGCCAAATCGACAGCTTGTTTCTTCTTCGCTGGTCGGGAAGGCCCAGCGTCAGATGCTGCCCTCTTCCTGGCAGTGTGTTGACGAATGTCGGCACTTGACATTCACACCCTCGGCGGCATGGCTGCAATTATAATAAAAGTCAATACAACTTAACAAAAGAAGCATAAAGTGAGAAATGATCAACTGTACTATACCTAGATGTGTGATCGAACTAAGATCGGTGTCATAAAGAGCTTGTTCGATCACAAGCTCTTTCTGCGATGGAATCACTATGTCCTTCAATTGATAGAAGTCTTCCTGATCGCCGACCTCTACTCGACTATTGTCATTGGGATCGATTCTTGGATCACTCCAATGGGAAGGAAAATTTCAAGGAAGAGAAGAAGATGCGAAAAAGAACTGGTTCTTCCATCCATGAATGGACGATGGAAGATCGGTGATGAAAGAAAAACTTTTTTGAGGGTTGAAGAACCACTACCCTCGGACCTTTAGATGAGGTCGAAGGACGAAGAAGGCACGAAAAAGAGAAAGATGAGGTTCGATCGGCAGCAACCGACACAACAAAGCAAAATCGATTATCAGTCGGATTTAGTTCGGTGCCAGCTGAGCAGGGCAAAGACTATAATAATTCAAGACATTCTGGACAATCTTCGAAATCGAAAATCAAAGACCCACTCGAAGATCTTCGATATAAAAAGCCACCTAGTCCGAAGGAGGGGTATTCATCCGATCGTTGGCCCCAAAGGCGAAGAGCTGATATGGCTCCGGAATACAATACTGTTTCTAGAGCCGCTCGACATTCGACTCGAAGCCTCCACCTCCGGACCCGACTAAGACTCGTCCATCGGATTTTCCGACTGACCATTTCGAGAAGAAGAAATCCTAGCCATAAAAGATGAAGACTAGAGAAGAAGGGATTCAAGAAAAAATAGAAACTTGACCTGAAAAAGCTGGAACAGCAACCTCAAATGCTGGGCGATCTTCCGACTGAGTCTCAACACCAAAAGACAAAATGAAAAGTAAAAATTTGATTGAGAGCAACCCTATATACAGATCCCTCAACGATCGAGATAAGGATGTTCGAATCGAAGACTTACCAGATGACGATACGTGGCAATATCTGGACGACCATTGATCGGACGGTTTGACGCACCTGCTCCAGATTAAGCCACGTCACCCTAATTTGTGTGAACAGCTCCGACACAATAACATTCGACACGTGGCACATATCAATTTATCAGGATCATATCGTTCGATGCCGGATCAACTTTCCGAAACGACGTCTGATACTGATATTTGATACCGAATCGTCCTAACAATGTGGCAGGATAAAGATGATTGTACTCGCTAAAATGACAAAACAGCCGATTGCCTATACCTCGAAGAAAGTGACAGCTGAATCGGAGTTCGATGTGACAGAAATAACTCTCTTCGTCCAACGTGATAGACCACGCGACAATATACACGTCGGTTCATCTTGGACTTGGAGTGGGGGCAACTATTGGGATAAACCGATCAACCCTTGACTTTTGTCATCACGACTCTGACTATGCATCGGTTGAATGTGCAATCCCGACTTTTCATCAACCAATTGAGCAAATCTCATCGACATATGATCGGCTGATCGACTAATATTCAACTACTACCGACCAACAACAAATGACTGGAACCATCGGCATTACAGAACTACTAGCCGACAGACGCTCATAGATCCTGCCGATATATGGTTGGTAATCTGTTCAACTTACCATAACCATTGCGAATGGTTATCGACAACGTGTCACGGCCATTAAGAAAAATTAATGGCCCACTAACTCTATATTTATGGTCTGATGATTTAGCGCCATAAAAAGCGAGACTCTGTACTCGACAGTTACATGAGATTCATCTATAAAAAGAGGTAAGAAAATAGTACTGATAAGTCACTTCGAGGCCAATCTACTGTTCACCAATTCTCTCTCTGACTTAAGCATCGGAGGATCCCTGCCGAATACAACTTCGATCTGTGAGGACGTTGTTTTGCAGATACTCATCATCGGTGACAGACGACAGGGAGTTAGCAGCAACAAGATTAAGGTGCCAAAATTAGTTAGGTCGGAGATCTTATCTGGTTAGATTTCGATCTTTTATTATTTTTTCATATTTTACTATTTATGAGAGTATTTTCGATGCGTTAAACAATTTACAAAACTAATTCATCATGCAGCTAAGTAAGTTATTAAATATCCATTTTTATGTGAAACCCGATCCCATACCTGACTTTTTGGAGATCCAATATTAGATAGGGTATAGAGTTTTAATTGGATACGAGTTTCACATTGGATACATATAATTGGATTCGGGATTGGATTCTGAGTTTCACATTAGATACATATATTATGCATAATTAGACACAACCTGGATCCGACCCACAAAAATATCTGGTTTGATATTTTTTTTAATTTTCTTTTTCTCCTTTGGCTGGTACAGTGCTAGGACATGAGGTTAGATTGTTTTTTCAAGAAATTTTTATGACAAGAAAAAAAACTTTTCAATTATATTGCATGAAAAATAAGCAGTCTAGCATCAGCATGGAATTAATTGATCAACAACTAACAGAGAGCCTAAACCGCCTAAATCACCTGGCCACTATAATTGACAATAGAAATGATCATCGGCTAAGCCTTGAGTTTAAACTCTATTCACTTTTAGTCCGACTTTAGGCCCGATCTATTTAACAATTGAATATTTTCTGTGCTTAAATCTGACCTACGATCAGCTCTAATCGGTAGCACCAACAAAAATCTAATTTACACTCTGAAGATAGGTATAATGTTGTCAATCAAACAATGCCTTTATTCCTTACCAAAAAGAACAATGCCTTTATTCCTTTTTTTTTGATATTTTTTTCTTACAGAAAGTCTTGGAGAACCACATGGCAACCAATCATGCATGTTGGTATCTCTATCATTGTATACACCTTAGGTTTTACAATTTTTTTCAGTTTTAGATAGGGATAGCAATTGGATCGGATCATATCGGATATGGATTGAATCGATATAGATTAAATCAAAAAATTATTAATTTGAATCTGATTTGTTTATTAAATAGATGATCTGACTCAACTCGTATAATTCATTTATTAAATGGATCAAGTTAGATTAAATGAATTAAACAGATTAAATAAATTTTTAACATGTTAAATAGGTTGGGTTAAACAGATCAGAAATAGGTTAAGCAAATTTTAAATATGTTAAATACGTCTTAAATAGATTAAATAGGTTATCTGACTCAATTCGATTTAAATATTAAACGGATTAAATAAATCAGATATCTGAAATTCAAATCCAACTCAAATATTAAATTGGATAAATTGATCGACCTATTTTTGATCCAAATTTATTTTGTCTAAATTCAAATTTATTTACAGTGAGTTACCAGATTGATGGATCGGATCATATTTTATAAGTTTTAGTTTTAAGGAGCAATTATAACCCACCCGAAAGATAGTCTCTAATGCTAGAACTCAGAAGGCGGTGGAAGACTGGAAGCGAGTGGCCAAGACCCCAATGGCACCGGTGGAAGCATCCAGAGAACAAGGTTGGGGCTGAAAACCAACTTGGGGGTTTCTGAAAGGTGCAAGGGAAAGGTTAAAAGGTGTTTTTGAACCCAAAAAAAAAAAGGGGAGGATGGAAGAGCTGCAAAAAGTATGAAAAAGAGCTATAACAAAGAGAAGTAAGGGCCACAACTGGTCTTAATCTCAAGGAGCAGGAGCCATTGGTGATAGCTTGCAGCTCTTGGTACGTGATTGAGCACACTAAGAATGGAACCTTTGTCACGTTCTCTCTTCAATCCGAAAATTAGGAATTCACCGGCAAAATAAAGAGTTGAAGTGTCTTCGACCCAAAAAAAAAAAGCGTTGCAGTGTCGTCACGGCAGCCATGAATGTTTTCGTTTTCGATAATGTCATGCGAAGTCAATCGGCTTCAATTCTCTTCGTACGAGATAAGATTGTTGGTGTGGTTGGGTTTCGTCTGTCTGACCCGGCAGACCACCAAATCGCGGACTCCACGTGCTTCTTGGACTGGGCCAGGGTCTTAGCACCGTAGGCTTCTTATGTTGCACAATAAGGCCCAATACTTTTCTATGGACCACACTGATCTTGAATGTGTTCTCAAAGGACTTGTCTATTGGGCTGCAACAGCCTAGCCCGATGTAACAAATTTACTCTTAGCAGCTCCAATTATAAGGGCACAAGTAAGATTAGGAACACTCAGAAACTAGAGAAATTCTTTGTTGTGCAATAAAATTGACGTAGAGTGCACTGTCTAATCTCATTGAACCATGTAGTATGATTAATAATGGAACCGACATTTAATGCTACTTAGATTTTTTTCGTCGATTTTTTTTGATGAAAATGTCCTTTCTCTCCGTAGAACAAAGAAAGAATAGTGTTATTTCTTTCTGATACTTTATATGACTTTCTATAAATATATATGACATCTTGAATAATATATATGATTTTTTATTTTTTTTATTTAATATTTTAAATAATATATATGACTTCTTGATACTTTATATGACTTTTTGTAAATATATGTGACATCCTGAATAATATATATAATTTTCTATGAATATATATGGCATCCTGAACAATATATATGATTTTCTGTGAATATATAATATTTTAAATGATATATATGACTTCCTAATGTCTTATATGATTTTCTGTCAATATATATGACATTTTGAATAATATGTATTACTTCCTGTGGATATACATGACATCTTAAACAATATATATAATTTTCTGTGAATATATTTGATATTTTGAATAATATATATGGCTTTCTAATATCTTATATAACTTCTTATCAATATATATGATATCTTTAATAATATATAAGACTTTCTGTGAATGTATATGATATCTTAAATAATAAATACGACTTCCTGTTGGTTATAATATTTTTATATAATATATTGTTGGTTATTATAACCAACAGAAAGTCATATAAAGCATCAGGAAGCCATAATAACCAACAAAGTATCATATAAAGACATAAAAAATCATATATGCTGCTCAGGATGTTATATATATATTTACAAGAAGTCATATATATTATTTAAAATATCATACAAAGCATCATAAAGCCATATATATTGTTTAAGATATCATACACACACACACAGAAAGTCATATATATTGTTTAGGATGTCATATATATTCACAAGAAGTCATATAAGGTATCAAAAAGTCATATATATTGTTTAGAATGTCATATACATTCATAGAAAGTCATATATATAGTTCAAAATATTATATATATTCACAGAAAGTCATATAAGGTATTAAGAAGTGATATATATTGTTCAAGATATCATATAAAAACACAAAAGTCATATATATTATTCAGAATGTTATATATATTTACAAGAAGTCATACAAAGTGTCAGGAAGTAATAACACTGTTCTTTCTTTGTTTTATGGAGAAAAAATATATTTTCGTCAGTAAAAATATGATAGAAAAAAGACTGAGTGA
Organism: Elaeis guineensis; assembly: GCF_000442705.2. NCBI lineage: Eukaryota > Viridiplantae > Streptophyta > Magnoliopsida > Arecales > Arecaceae > Elaeis > Elaeis guineensis. The sequence continues at coordinate 69,804,014 of NC_026007.2, read as the reverse complement.
TATTAAATGCCTGTTCTATTATTAATTTTGCTATATGGTCTGTTGCGGCCAATCGCCTCTGTCGTCCGATCGCCGGAGAACGGCACCTGCAAAAATGAGAAGTCCACACTGACCGAAGGCGACTCCGGCGGGGACCCTCCGACGGTCAAGTCAGAGAGGTGACTGGGCAACAGTGAAATAAAGACAGAGAACTCAATCGAGGGAGAGAGGTGTGAGCCTGTGTTTTTGGGGTCGAGAAGTGGGGGGAGCGGATCCCTTGCACTGTTGCCTTCCCCGATATATATAGTGGAGCAGGTATGGCGCCGTCATTAATGCGCGGACAATGAGGAATTGTCAACTCACTGTAGACTGTCAGAGTCACCGTGAAAGTGTCATGTCACCGTGGGCTGTCAATCACTAGGGTTGATAATGCCCTAGGCGAGATAATGCCCCTAGGTGGTAGTTGCCGCATGTTGTTGGCAGAACTGACAAGCTCTGGCGGCTGTACGGCGACCGGAGGAGTCGACCGACCCTATGTCGGTGGCCAGCTGAGTGGCGTCGGGCCCTTCTGTTGGTCGGCGAGTCTTACGTGAGTCGGCCGTCAGGCTTCCAGATCCAGTCGGTCGGAAAGAGTACGTCCGACCGACACATCTCAGTCGGTCGTGGGCCGATCATTGGCCGGTGATGGCGTCCGTCGGTCGGTCGCTCCGACTGTAAGTCGGTCGGTCGGTACCTCCGGCCATCGATTGGTCGGTCGGTCCCTCCGCCCGTAAGTCGGTCGGTCGGTCCCTCCGGCATCGGTCGGTCCCTCCGGCCATCGGTTGGTCGGTCGGTCCCTCCGCCCGTAAGTCGGTCGGATCGGTCGGTGGGTATTCCCCAACAGTTGCCCCCCTCCACTCCTGAGTCGGATGGTGAGCTGGGCGGATGCTTTTATTGGGCAGCAATCCTGGGCGACTAGGAGTGGATCGTCGCATGCAAAGATCCGACCGTACCGCCGGTTGATACGGTGTCAGGCGTCTCATAAACGCGAGTGATTTGCTGGCGTCAGACGTCAGACGTCCCGTCCCATCGGCGTCAGGTGTCATGTCATCGTCGGACGCCCCCGCCGTGTCGGACATCCCGCAGGCGCCGGATGTAATGCCGGCGTCAGACGTCTCGTCCCATCGGGAAGGGGAACCGCCGTTTCCCGCCGCTCCCGTCGTCCCTTCGGAGATACGAAACGTCGCGGCCTTCCGCCACGTGGCGCCGGCTATTGGGACGGGTTTGGTGGAGCGGATGGGGGTGACGTGGCACGATCTGAAGGCAGGTGCGGTCGAACCGTCGGACCATCGGACGGCCTGGATGACGCCACGCGGCAGGATCTGGGGAGTCTTCGTTGGCCGTGCCTTCATCTCGACCGCTGGGGGCACTATATATACAGAGTCGCCCCCACTTGGTTTTTCACCCTCCTTATTTTACTGTTGAAACTCTGCCCGCGGAGTCCTCGCTCCAGGTATTCTCCCACCCACTCTTCGTTTGCAGTTCCTTCTTCTTCTCCTAAGGGCCATTGTCATCTTCCCCACCTTCTTCTTCTTCCTGCCATCTACTCTGAATCCATGGCATAGGGCGTCCCCACGAGGTAGTCGGTCGGGAGAGCCGACCGAAGACACTCGGTCAACCCCGGAGGTGGAGGTTTCTTCACTTTCGGGGCCGAACGTCGATCGGACTCCGGGAGCAGTATCGCATCCTGGAGCAGTTTCGACTGTTCGCCCCTGGTGCCGATGGTCGGGTTAACAGCCCGCCTGAGGGCCAGGTGGCCTTCTATTTGGAGGACCTCCGGCCGGCCTTCGATTTCGGTTTCAGAGTTCGTCCGAAATATCTTCGACTATTACGGGCTGTGCCCGGCACAACTCGCGCCGACTCGGTTCGGCTGATAGTCAGTTTGCACTTTTGTGTCGGCTTTTGCCGACCGAACTCGGATCTCCCTTTTTCGAGTCTTCTTTGTCCTCCGACCCCACCCTAAAGCCCGAGGGTGGTGGTATTCGTCCCTCGGAAAGGGCTCTCTTTCATTACTGGTTTTTCATCGTCCATTCACGGATGGAATAATCAGTTTTTCTTTGCGTCGTCTTCTGCTTCTTGGGGGTTTCCGTCCGTTGGGGGAATCCCCGAACCGAGCCGAATGAGAACAGTCGGTGGAGGCTGATGATCGGGAGGACTTCCACCGGCTGAAGGACATCTCGATGCCGAAGCAGAGCGAGCTTGTCACCGAGCAGGCCCTGTACGATGCCGGCCTTAGCCCGATCCCCCGTTTAGGTCGGTTTTCATTTTCCCGAACCTCTTCTTCTTTTTGCCTTTCCTTTCCGGCGCGACCATTTATCTCCTTTCAGATATGCCGTCGAGGACACGACTGACGGGCAGCTGACGTCGTCGTACGCCGTAAGGAAGAGGCCGGCAAAGGCGCCGGCCATCGCAGCCTCCCAGAGGCCCCGTGCGCCTCGCCGGCGAACCGACGGGGTCGGAGGGGAGCCGGTGATTGCACTGTCAGCGCCGACAGTGCTCGTCGATGTCCCGTCCGAGGGACCGTCGGTCGAGGGCGCCGCTTCACCCGACAGACGGGCTGCCGAGTCTGCAGATGGCGCACCGACCGCTCAGCAGGCTTCGGAAGTTCGGGAGGAGGCCCGCGAACTCGAGCGACCGACGCACGCTGCTGCCGCACCGTCGGTCGAGACCCGGTCGGGGTCAAGCCTGCCGTCAATCTCCGACGTCAGGGCCTGGGCGTCTAGCGTGGCAAAGGCTCCCATGGCGTCGGGTGACGAAGGTCGGTCGGTTGGCGGAGGATCGGCCGACTTTCCACTTCCCGAAGGTGCGTCGGGCCTGGCCAACCACGACTTGGCTAGGAAATTATGCCAGGCGCTCCTCCTTCCCGCCGATATTGACGCAATGAAGAATCAGCGTGTGTCCGACATGCTGTCTTCATTCTATCCGATGATGATTCGGGTGAGTTTCTCTTTCCTCCAACTTTGAATGTAGTTTCTCATAAATTTGCTTCTCATCGATCGGTCTCACCTTGTGCAGCTGGTCTTCAATATCTCGGAGCTGGAGGCCGGATATCGGAAGTTCGACGAGATGCGTGCGGCGTGGAGGGACAAAGTCGGAGCCCTTGAAGCCGACAAAGTCATCCTCGTCGATCAGCTGCAGCAGTCAGTCGACCGGGAGGGCCGACTTGAGGGGAGGTCTCCCGACTTTCGGAGGAGGTCTCCCAACTCAAGGGGCCTTGGCGTCGTCAGAGTCGGAACTTCAGTCGGCTAAGGACGACGCAAAGAAGAAGTCCCAGACCATCCGTCGGCTCCGACACGAGCGAGACGGCATCGCCAAGGAGCTGGAGGCGAACGCGAGCAACTCGAGTGAGTCTCGAAAATCTTGCCAAGGTCGAAGAAGGCTTGTCCGTCGCCCAGGCCGATGCGGGACATCGCGAAGGCCGAGGCCGAGTCGGCGAAGGAGGCTCTGAGTCGGGCCGTTGAAGTCTTCCAGGACTCAGAAAAGTACCGAGAAGAACTTCTGGAGAGCGGTACCTCTCGTACCGGGTCGGGTACGAGGATGCTCGGAAGCCGTTCGAGGCTTGTACCCAAAACTGGATCTCAGCAGCATAGTTCTGCCGGAGTCGGAGGCCCAGCTACGGAGGAGACGGCCGAACCAGCGTCGAAAGGTCTCTCCACTAGGGCGGAAGCCGAAGAGGATGCAGAGCCGGTTGCCGAAGATCAGTCGGCCCTGACTGCAGAAGTCAGAAGCCGATCCGCCGACCAACTCCCATCGTCGTCCAGTGGAGGATGTTGACTCCGACGATTAGTCGGTTTTGTTTTATGTTTTTACTCTGACTTGTAATCGGGCTCCGGCCTTCCTTTGTAAACCTTATTTCGATTCTTCAATGAAATCAAAGTTTTTGGACTTAGCTTTTTCTCTGCTTGTTTTCCTTCGTGCGTTGTAGAATGTCTTCGTAAGTCGCTAACACATATAGGTCGGTAAGGACGTTCGGCAGCTCGTGCCGTCACGAACGTAGAGTAAGTCCCGATTTGGATCGGCTTCCGATAGTCAAGGTCATCAGTCGGGCGCGTCTGTTGAGTCGGAGCCGACCGACCGTGATAAAGGTTCGGTAGTCAGGCCTCCACTGACGCGTTCAGTCGAATGTCGTCCGACGCATTCAGTCGGGGAAACGACGACAAGTCGGATCCCGATGCCCTTGTGTTGGGTATTCATGCTGCGCCTTTTGATATACGGTGGTAAGCCGAGTATCGTCCGGCCGGCCGTAGCCCGGTTGGTAAGTCGTCAATGCGACAAAGGTCGCGTCGTGCGATAGACGGTGGTAAGCCGAATATCCTTCGACGACCGTAGCTCGGTCGGGAAGTCGCGACGTCGGTCGCGTAGGCATTTCACCTTTCTTTGGTCGGGGCTCGATCGGCTTGTTAGCCGATGGTCTCTGGCCCGAAAGTTCGACCGTAGAAGGAGTGTCAACTCCCATCCATCTGGATGCATCGGTCCTTGTAAGGGTCCGATTCATCGTTGGCCGTCGAAGGAGTGTCAACCCCCGTCCATCTGGATGCATCGATCCTTGTAAGGGTCTGATTCA
>NC_026007.2:69758504-69799332 GCF_000442705.2 Elaeis guineensis | reverse complement strand
TAAGTGAGAAAAAAAGCATTGATATTGATACAAACTGAGATCTGTATATCCTAGAAGGAAACCTTGATTGTGCTTTATATATCCAAGGTACGGATATGTTTAAAATAAAGATGATCAGATGCTTAATTTTGGTGTTGAAAGTTGAAACGGAATGATTACTTAAACTAGTTTTAATAGCTGAAAAAGTCTTGTTAGATGATGGTAGACAAATTAGTTTAAGCTTCCAACATGATGCCACGAGATGGCATTTTAATCATCATCAGTTCGCGGGCTTTTATTAAAATGCGATCTCATGACCTGCTAAGGGTCATCCAATTGCATGCTCTCATCATTTTTCAGCATGCGGTAATAATCTTGTTGATTTGTTTTGTTTTCAAACATCATTTTAAACACAATAATCGCCATTCGAACTTGAACTTGGATTACTTCCTTTTTCACATCGAGTGAGGGTGAGATGGGATATGATCCATGTGGATTACTTCCTCCTCCAACAATTCCATGTGGACGGAGTCATCATCCACGAACACTTTCTCATGGTTTGCACTTTGTCATGGGATATGATGTGATGCCTACCTATGCTCACGAGTAAATATTGATTGCAACGGTGATATCACATCAAATTTATAACGAGCCAATGGGAATGCTTGTATTTCATCGATTGTCGTATATTTCATTGATTACACTACCTCACTGATTTTCGATTAACTTGTTATAAATTTGACATGGTATTACCCGTTAGTCAAACAACGATGTTGGCTCGATTGGGGATATGAAAGCATGTGTGCATGTAAAATTAATTGCATGCCATGTTACCCATCGACGTAGACCATCATCCATCTCAAATCTAGTGAATATTGGCCAGAATGTTCTTTAGTATAGAATATCCACCGTGCCATTACAGATGTTGAAAAGGTAGCTGGAATCCCATGTTCCATGAAAACTTGCATGGAGAATCACCTTGGTTTGTCCAAGCGTTCCATCTTCCCCGGAGCCATCAGAAAAGAAAAAGCTAAGGCGCATTTTAGCGTCACTTTCTGTTTTCTATTTTCAAAAATAAAAAAATAAAAATAATAATTTTAAAAAGATAAGTATGTTTGTTTAGTGTTGTTATCTATTTTAAAAATATAAATATAATAATGATAAAAACAATGATGATGATGGTGCAATAATAGCAGAATCGATGGTTAGAAATAATGAGTGTGATGATACGTATAGCAAAGATGGCGGTGGCGACGATGGTATTGAGATGATGGCGATGGCCGCTATGGTAATGGTGGTATCAACAAAAATAGCAACGGTGGTGTTGATTGGAGGGGGAGGGATCATGGCATGGTAGAGGTGGTACGATAACCATGAAAAAAATTGATGGTAACAATGATTGTGGGGTTGATGATTGTATTGTGAAGGTAATGGTGATAATGATGATGGAGGCGCAAGCAATAGTATAGCATGAATTTTTTATTTTTGAAAATATTAAAAATAAAAATATCTTATTTTTTATTTTTAAATAATAAAAATAATTTAAATAAATAAAAATAATTATTCCAAACATATGTCTTATGTTAATTTTTTTGTTTATATTTTTAAAATAAAAAACAAGGAAAAGATGTCAAATAGGTCCTAAATCTATCCTTACATACCATATTATCTTTTTTTTGGCCTCATTAGTGGTTAAATTAAAACCTTTCGAGAATTGGGGCATGTGTCACGTACAATCTTGAGAAAAGATATGTTTAAGATGAATAATAGGGATGACAATAGATAGCATTTGAATCGAATATTGTACTATTTATTTTTAAATTCGAACTTAATATTCTATATCCAAATCCTATCCGATATCCGATCAGTTAAGAAAAGAGATATTCATCTCCATACCCAATGAGTTTGGGGATACACATGGATAACCCATTTTTCTATATCCAACCAATACCCGTCCCATGCCTATCACATATCCAAAAAAAATAAACAACCAAAATAATTTTATACATATTATCAATCAAAATAAAATTATCAATTCAACGTAGAACATAATTTATAAGTCCAGGTTTATAGAAATCAAACATAGAAATAGAATTACAATTCAACATAAAATATATAAATAATCAAAATAATTTTATGCATATTATCAACCAAAACAGAATTACCAAAATCAAATTATAAACATATATATTCAGGTATGGATTCGGGTATTATCCATACCCATAGATTCGGGTCGGGTTCGGATTCGGATTTGGGTAGAAAACAGTACTATCCATACCATACCCATACTTGTGCTACAGTTTTCGGGTTTTACCCAAATCCGAACCCAAATCCAGTCAAACTCTATTTTTCGGATTTGATCAAATTTGGATAGGATGCATATTCATTGGATCGGATCGATTTTGCCATCCCTAATGAATAATGGAGTGCAAGATGAAATCTCTATTTAAGTAGCGGACAGTATTATGATTCTATGGTAGGTTCAAATTAATAAAAATATAAAAAAATCAAAATAAATATATGGATTCATACCAATTTGGAAAAATAAAATATTTTTATCTAATATTATTATATTTAATATAAGTAAAATATATATTAAGAATTCTCACAAAACCATAGTTCATGAGAATTTGACAAAACGAACATGAAACCTATGCATCCAATTTCCATATAAAACTGGTTCGAAGTAAAATGCATAAAACCTAATTCACCAATATGTTATAATGAATGATAACAAAGTAATATCTAAATCTTATTTTTAAAAAACATCATCACGACTACGCAAAAAGGACTAACAACAGACGCAGTCAACTGAAGAGTATAGACCCACACAGGAAGCACTCGCAATCCACTAAACCACCATCAATAAACTGTAAATCCAGTAAAGGACTCCAAGCTTTGAAAATTCAAATCTCCAGCCAATCAGGCATGGAGGGGAAGACATGTAAACATGGAGAAAAAGGTTTATGTAGAGCAGAACCAACATTCATGCATGACAAAGAGGAAGATTATTTAACTGATTAATTAGAATTTTTTTTGAAGAAAAATCTAGAAAGCTTTTGTTCCTAATTTTGCTTAAAAAGTAGAAGTATGGTTGTGAAATCGGATACCATGAGATTAATTCTTGGCAGAATTAATTTAGCGGTGAAAAGATGATAGCACCATATTTCGCATGGCCATGAGATAAGTTTGTTTAGAATTTTAAAAATAATAAGGGTGTGGGGCTCCTGCCTGTGGAGACAAGGAGATTTAGTTTGTGGGACAAGAATACGGTTGGGAGTCTTTTTTTTTTTTTTTTTTTTTTTTGATGTAGCGGTTGGGAGAATCAGGTAGCCAAAATTTACCTTGTACAGAGGGGAATATCCAGTTTCGTCCTGAGGATATCATGTAGCTCCACCCTTGGATTAAAGATAACTTCTTGAAGGTTTATTGGTTAACTTGCATGCGCATGCTTACATTCCAGATTCTAAAGATAGGTGAAGGATGTAGAATGACATACTATCCGAAGAAGATCAATTATATATATCTAAAATTAAAAATAAATATCAAATAAAAAAATATTTAGATAGAATTGTGAGAAGAAAATAATTATAGAAGAAAAAATTTGGAAGAGAAAATAAATTTACTCAAAAAAAATGAAAGCTAAAACAATGGTTTTAGCCAGATCTCAGACTAAAGACACTCCACACACAAAAAATTCTCTCCAAATGCTTTGTGTAACTTTTCAAGGCTCAACCAAACTAAAATAGGATTAGTACTAAAAGCATAACTATTCCAACTAGTGTTAAAATAGAAAATAAGGATAAATTAGGAGTAAAATCATAGTATAAGTAGGACAAGCAATCAACTTTTAACAAAGAATTCCTTGCAAATATAGAGAAGAAGAAGGGGAAGTAGGTTCATGATTTAAAATTAGAAGCTGGAGAAATTATTCAAGAAAAGAATTTAGGTTTTATGCTGTCTTTTTTTTTTTTTTTAATTAGATGATTGCTTCATACAACTTTAATATGAGTACAACTCAAGAAATCAAAAAAGAGAATGTTCTAAAAGTATAATAGTAAAAGAGAGACATTACTCCAAACTCTAGTAGAATGTTGAGCAACAAATGATGCCATCCAGTCCGCCGTACTGTTCGCCTCGCAATAGATTTTATGCTGTCATTAGATAGCATGCTTTAAGCCAATCATATATATATATATATATATATATAGTTGCTTCCATGCTGCAAAAATGATATGGTATTCTTTTTTGCTCAGAATCCAATTGGGCCATTCCCATATCCTTTTTTCTATGATTTCTCCCTTGGCAACATTCAAACTGACACATTGCAGTTGAAGTGGGGTGTGGGGGCACACTTTATTCTCATTGCTTTTCCACTAGTTTGAGTTAAAAGGCATTTCTACTGGAAGCTTGTAAAGCTTACCAAACAAAATGCAGAGTTGCAATGATAGCCACGTTGTGCTGCCAAATCAAACTGTGTAGCTACAACAAACTTGAATTCATAGGGTGGCAGTAAGGAAGTTGAAACCCAGAGTCTTTTCAAAAAGTGCATCAAAGGAGGCAAATGTAGCTCCAATCAAGGCCAAACCATATTGATTCTTCTTGTCAAGATTTGGTGGAGCAAAATCCCACCATTTCAAAATCATGATCTTAACTCTTCTATTAGAAATTAATAAGCCTTTTTCACTAACCCAGCCACAACATCTACTTTCTTAGCTTCAAACCTTCTAGCTAGTCTACTCAAGCATATTCTCATTAGTCTTGTGTTTCAATCACGAACTTAATAAAGAAACAACGAGTAGGTGATGGTGATACGGGTCACAAAATGTTCCTAATTAAACATAAATATGAATGCCTTTGTTGCCATACCTTTTCTTTTCTTTTAAAGATACTGTTCTTTTTCTTTTTCTTTTCTTTTATAAAAGATACATGTATAGTACTTCCCCAGATAAAAAGATACATACTACAGACTTGACTTTGTGCTAATTGCATGATGCTTACCATAGAAGTCATGGAACTAAATCATATAAAGAAATCAACACATATAGTCCCATGATACAATTACACAGACGAGATGATAGCTTACCTTCACCTTTACTCATTGGTTAGTACTGTCTTTAAACATATAAACAAAGACTGCAAAGTTATAGATTGGCCAGGAGATCTTGGAATAATATCACAAGCATATGGAATCTTCCATGTAAGGCAAGAACACTGATCAAGTTCCAATCTTCTGGATCACTTCCCTTCTGCTGAGACTTAGATTGTTAGATCCCTGTCCCGGTACAGGAAATAGCTATCTCTGTTCTCTGCCTCCGAGCATATGATGGAAGATGGTGATCAGCTGATCTATTATTCAGAAGCAAGGAATATAATGCACAGGGCAGTAAGAAAGAATTTTAAAGGAAAAAGAACCAAAAACATAGAATATGCTTTAGATGAGATCATTGGTAGAAAACAAAAACTAGGCCAAGTAATTTTTTCTCTATACTGTAAAATAGGCAAGGTAAGAGATTGGAAAAGGGAAAGTGGCCAAAAAAGGAAGCTTAGACAGGCATCAAAAGAGAAGCTGGTTGTTTGGTGGTTATATTATAGAGATGGTCTATTAAATTCCTAAGATACAAAAGGATGGACTGCAAATGGCCACAGTCTCCCTGTATATATAGCAAATTTCACCTCTCTTTTTGATGTCCTGTGTTACATATTGATAGCCCAGCGTTCCTGATTTAAAATAATTTTAGAACCTGAATCTTTTGAATGACTGATACACGATAAAGAAACACATTTTCTTTTCTTTATTTATGAAAAAATTCTTATCTTTTTAATTGGTCCAGATAACTGAAGAAAAGCGCTTTTTATTTTTTTTTTTCCAAAAAAAAAAAGATCAACGCCTGAATTATGGTAGAACTATGCAGCAATTAGCTAGTCATTTCAACCAAGTTGAAACCATTTGGCCGTGGGTTGTGAAAGCTAGCAACAACCCTCTAAAAGTTACTATTGGAGAACAACAGAGTAAAGTAAGAATTCTCAGCCTGTTGGTTCCTGGTTTCTGACCTCTCTGGTTGTTTTCTTCATTGAATTTGGTTTGCAAGAATCTGTGAATGGAATCCAATACTGTGAGAAACTACAGAAAGGGACGAGCAGAGTGGGGTTTGGAGACCAGCATGGGGCCAAACAATTGCATGTGCTCTTTTCATGAGTGACTGCCAAGTAGCTCTTCAGATCACTTTCATGATCACAGATATCTAAGAAAAGAAGAGCACAACTTCCTGCAATTCCTCTTTTTTTCAGAACAGCAGAAAACATGCATTGATAAAATTTGTCCTGTGTTATCCTTGGGTTTAATATAATCAAAAAGCAGCAAACTGCCGTAAAATTCTCCTGCACGCATCTGAAAAAGATGCACCCGCATCAAAGAGCTTGTTAGAACTGGTAATTGTAAACACTAATTAATATACATAGGATTTTTCTCCTGTGTATCAAACACTTTACCCTGCACTCTCTCTCTCCTAGTTCACATATTTTCTGTAAGGACAAAAGGTAGTTTAACCATATTTACTCATTTACCTTATTATATTTATTAAAGCTGTCATTATCATTGATCTTCATTTCTTTCTTAAACTATGAAAACGTCATTAAATGATTATTTAATTTGATAAGTGAGTAAAAGATCCAGTCCTTTAAAGTAGTAATTAAGACTGACACAATCTGGTGGGTGGGGGAGCAATAAACAAAAAGTAAGATACCGTATGAACAGAGTATGACCCATATAGATCATATCCATTTTAAAAGAGTTGGGAGCATGGAAACATAAGCTTATAGCAAAAGTTTCTTAGCTTTTCTTATTTTTATGTGGCATTAAAAATATTCCTGAGTGCGACGAAGAGACACATATAGCAATGCAATTGAAGCTGCAAACTTGTCATTAAAATTCACAAGTCTTCTTCCCTCAAAGGAAAAAAATTCACTAGTCTTCTGACTAAAATGTTGCAGGAGAACTATAGAACCAGCTCTTGCAGCAAAGAAGTTAGAAAGAGTTATGTCTTGGGGAGGTGGGAGTTCTTACACATGGTCTCTGGTCATTTAATTCCACACGCAACCAGCTTCAGTCTGCAGGCTAGAGTCCACTGCACTTTTTGATTCACCTAACTGTTGGACTTAAACGACTATAAATTCATAATAAATGGGCTGGTTTTCTCTGTCTCAAGTGGAAGGCTGCTCAAAGTCTTTCATCCACATGCTGTGGGACATTTAGGTAGGTCTGCAAGCACAGTTATTGTGTTTAATGAGAGGTTGTTTTACGAAGAAATATGATAAAATAAATCTTGAACAAACTAGTCAGATTTCGTTATCAGCATCATTCAGGCTTCCAAGTTATAGAACTCGGCAATAACTTCAGAACTTGGAAGATAAATAATCTTCTGATACCTGATATAATGGATAGCAGCTGATATTTTCATCTTTATTGTGTCCCCTGTGGTGCTCTGGGCACATAACTGTTCCATTTGAATGAACTTTTTAACTTAAACCAATCAATTAATTAGCATTTAAACAAGAGCAATTTGGATCGACGGAAGAAATATATGATACTTGTTCCTAATGCAAGGAGCTTATGAGGATGGTTTTGTGTGGTGAATTAGTGAAAAGTTAGTGATGGCCAAGGTGTGTCTTTGCAACAAGCATGATGAATGTTACTGAAAAAAAAGAAAGCGTGATGAATGAAGAAATGAAAGGTGGGACTAGAGAGTACGGGTTTGTTATAGTGTGTTGATCATGATGATCAGCACTTTAAGTGTGCAAAGGATAGATTCACAAAAATGAGGAAGGTGTATGTACGGCAATAACATGATTATATTCTAGTTGTTAAACCTTTAATTTTTGGATGAAAAATTATGGTTGTTTCTTGGAAGGTGTTTCTCCCAATGTTGAGCATGATCCCTCAATTATTTCAGAAAAATAGGCAGTAATGCGAAGTGGTGCACCATTATTATTCTACAAGGGTTCTTTTGGTTGAGGATAATCTAGCATAGAAAAATAAATCTCTTATTAGATTATCACCTTTGATATGAAAAGTAGACAAGAGAGATGGTAAATAAATAGTGAATTCCATATCTATTTTTTTAAAAAAAATATAAAAGTAATATTATTAGGGAGTGGTATTTATTTTTCCTCGCTGGATTACCAAGTGGCGGTAATTTGAAATTATTTTTTGATGGAAATATTCTTACTTATATTTTATCAATACTATATTAACTACAATAATATATATTATAATAATATACTAATTATACTAATATATTAATTGATAATATTCATAAATAATAATATATTGAATATATTAATATATTTATGAATAAATATCAGTTATTAATATATAATTATTAATTATCAATAATTCTAACATATGATTTATTAGTAATTAATATATTTATATATACTAAAATATGCTAAAATTTATTTATAACAAGAAATATATTTTTAATATATATAATTAATTTAAAAATATTTATGAACTCATATAAATATATTATAATATTTGAAACAACCAATTTGATAGTACTTATATATAAGTAGGACATAAATGGTGAACAAGTTGAGTGGAAAAAAAATGTTGTTATTTGAATTGTTAATTCAAGGATAATGTTAAAAATTTGATATTAGTTCTATATAACATTTTCTCTAATCAAAATCCTTTTTGAGTGCCAAGATTAACCCATAATCTGAAAAGATAAATGGGATGTACGAGGGAGTCAAGTGAATTCTTGGTAGAATTAGGAATGTCGAAGCACATAAATGACACCAATAATTGAGGAAAAGTTTTAATAGTTATTTGGACATGTTCAATTGAAATAAGTCGAGCATGCCCAGTTAAGCATGAGATGGTTTTTGCTAGAGCATCTAGTTGACCAGTTGAACGCCAGAGAAAAGTGAAAATACCAAGGATGACTTGGCTTTGCATGGGAGTAATGATCCTTTTATAAGATAATTGACTTCACATCAACGTCGTTATGAAGTGTCTATGTTACAATTAACTATTGAGCCTCAAAACACAAATATAAAGGCTGGAAAGGAGCGAGGGAAACCTGCATCCAAGTAATTGATGTCAAGACTCTGTTAATCCCACATCCAAGAAAGGATAAGACTTCCTTAAACCTATTAATTCTGCTAATGCCATTATGTGTAAAGGGCATTTCAGTCCCTTAAAAAGCACCAAAACCATTATGATCTTCCTAGTAGTCATGCATGTATGATAAATGCCACTTGTTTTGGAAGTCTACTCAGTCTTTTGCTTCTCAAGGCTCTTCAGAAAAACAAAAGTACTCCCAATCCCACAAAGGCTGGTCCTCATAATTCCTTTTTTTGAATGGAAGCTGGTCCTCATAATTTCATCCCGCCACTTTCACATTGCTGCCCTGTTGCCCCTAAATAGTTCCCAGGGGGACAGTTACAAAGGTGGGTAAAAAACTGCCCCCCTGCCCTTCAAACATCTATTTATTCCCCTTCCCTCCCAAAAGCACAAACCATCCTCCACTGCCCCCTCCCCACCTCTATACCTGGTTCCTTCCCCTTTTCAAAACTCCATTCCAAGTATTAATTTCTCTCCTAACCTTTGCTCATTATTCCCACATAGCTATAATTCCTCGACTTAGAACTCCACCACTATTTTTGCAGGCAGATGGCTTGTCTTGGGTTCTTTTGGTGAGTCTCCTCCCATTGTTCTCTCCAGCCCATGGGTATGGGCATGGATGGGGTTGGTCTAGAGCCCATGCCACTTTCTATGGAGGTGGAGATGCTTCTGGACAATGGGTAAGCTAACATGATTATCCATTCAGTTCAAACTACTGGATTCCTATTGAGTGTGATATGACCTTCTCTTTCTGTTTTCTTTTCATGTAATTCTTTGTTTGTAGGTGGGGCTTGTGGCTATGGAAATTTGTACAGCCAGGGATACGGGACTAACACTGCAGCACTGAGCACTGCTCTGTTCAACGATGGGCTGAGTTGCGGGGCTTGTTATGAGATAAGGTGTGTGGATGACCACAGGTGGTGCCTGCCTGGCTCCATTGTGGTCACTGCTACCAACTTCTGCCCTCCCAACAATGCCCTCCCTAACAATGCTGGGGGGTGGTGCAACCCACCGTTGCAGCACTTTGACCTTTCTCAGCCTGTCTTCCAGCACATTGCCCAGTATAAGGCTGGAATCGTTCCTGTTGCTTACAGAAGGTTGTTTGTTGCTAGATCTCTCATGCTTTCTATATTCCTCCCATATGTCTTCTTCTCCTCTGTGATACCGCTTTGGGTTTAGATTACAATAACCACTTCCATGATTGTGAACTTTTGTAGTTTTATTGTTCTATTTGGATTTTAAATGGTTTTGTCGACTCCATTGTGTTGCTAGTGTTCATCTGGTCCTTTTGAAGCCATAAACTAACTCCCTTTCAGGTAGGCTAGAAGAAAAGAAAACGATGTGTTTCTGTTGATTTTCTCAACTTCATTCAGTCTGGGACAGTTTCTGATCTTTTTTTTTTTTTTTTTTTCGAATCATGATCAGCTTAAATACTAACCTTTTTCATGGTATGTTGGTAAAACTCATCTATCCCTTTTGAAGCCATCACTAAATTTTCTTCCAGGGAGGTCAGTGATTACAATGAAGAAAGGAAACCCTGCACTATGCTGAAATTGTTAGGGTCTCATTTTTTTTAATAAACATTTTAACGATTTATTTGTTTTTTCTTCATGTTTAATTGAAGCACCCATACTGCCCATCTATCTTGTGACATGCGTGTCATCAGAAATCTTGTGGGTCACCATGCTCTCTCTTTTTCCTCTTCTCTAGCTCTACTTTTGTTCACATGCTATGCCTTCTTCTGTTATCTTTTTCTCCTCCCTTCTTTTAATTCTGTCCTATTATCTGGTCCATGCGAGCACTAAGGTCTTGCATCTCTCTTTCGGCCTTCTTTGTGGTCCATGCAGGGTCCCATGCAAGAAGAAGGGGGAATCAGGTTCACCATCAATGGGCACTCCTACTTCAACCTGGTGCTCATCACCAATGTAGGAGGGCTGGGGATGTGCATGCAGTGTCCATCAAAGGGTCCAGGACTGGGTGGCAGCCCATGTCAAGGAACTGGGGCCAGAACTGGCAGAGCAACACCTATCTCAATGGTCAGGCCCTCTCCTTCAAGGTCACCACCAGTGATGGCCGCTCTGTGGTCTCCTACAATGTGGCTCCTTCTAGCTGGTCCTTTGGCCAAACCTTCAGTGGTGGCCAACTCCATTGAACCCTCTTATATACCATCTATCCTTAGAGTAACTACAGTAATGTACCTGCTACTAGTAGGTCATACGTATTTGTTATATACTTGGTAGTCTATGTCGGTATGGTGTCTTAGTAGCATATCCTAAGAGGTCAAGATGAGAAAGGTTTATTTTAAAGTGGCCCTTCTTATCATATTGGATTGTGGGAATTGTTCCATTGGAAGTGGCCTTTTTTTGTGGGCCTTGTATCTTTTTGACGGTGGAGGAAAAAAGAGACTGCGTACTGCTTTCTCTTGGTAGAAATTGGCAGAGGTGGACTCTTTACCACCCGCCAGTAGGCATGTAAGGAGCTTGCTGTAGTCATCGCTCTTTGTACTTGTCTCCTTGTTTCTGTTTCATTTATTTGGAAGTTTGCTTAGTTTCACAAGTGGTGATTGTAACCAGCTTCTAGCTGGGTATGTTACGTATGTACCTGTTATTTGAGCCATATCAATGAGAGTAATTTAAAATTTTATGTTTAAGAAATGCAAGTGGGTTCTTGTGTCCATATGATGTTTTAGTTCTACCTTTTGTCATTTCAAAGTTGCGCTTGTTGGAGCTTCTAATTATGCAAACTTGAGCTAGTTAAAGTGGAAGGTTTCAGATCTAGTCAAGTGGGGCCTCACCTGCCTATCTTTACCGATGCAAGGATAAAATACTTGTGCTCTTAATTGTTAGCTAGTGATAGCAAGTAAAGCTTAAAGATTGGAAGGATGAGGGGCGGTGGGGCAGTTCATGTGCATCTGTTGTTGCTTAATGTTTGGAGAGCAACGAGGGTTCTCTCTTTCTGGACATCTAATAATTATTTAGAAGATAAACAGTGCTCTTTCTTTGTTTCATTATATTTTATTTTTGATTTTTTAATTATATTTATATTAGATTTATATTATTATCCCGTCTTATTAACAACAAAAAAAAAAGAGTGAAGGAATGAAAGGTTTGAATATCATTGCAAAAGAGAAGTTCCAGCCACATAATTACTATGTCGGAGTATAAGATGGTTCTTATCCTAATCGTAGTAGGACAAAATTTTCCATATAAGATGTGATTAAGAATTACCAACGGGCTACTTCACTTTGTTTTGATGTTTCTGGTTCTACTTGCTAGTCATTACATTAAGATTTCTTGTATATAACACCAGACCAAAAATAGAACTCTTCTAAGCTGCAAAACCTTAGACAATGGATGTGTTACTGTGAGAAACAAGAGGAGACGTCAGCTTTGCATTTGTTTGATTTGGTGCAATTATCCTGCTTACCACCTCACCTAGGTCTGTACTTTGAAATGCTTTTCATAAATTATCTCAGAATGAGATTTTTTTTTTTTCAAAAAAAAAAATTACAGCCAAGATTTAAGCTGTTAGCTTGAGAAAATACTTATATTATTTTTGACCATCTACGAAGTTGGGTTACATTTAATGGAGCATTTATTGTAATTCTTTGTGTACTGTTGACAAATATTTTTTATTTTTAAAAAAAATTATAATATTTTATAATATAAATATATTCAAAAAATTATGATATAAGATTCATAACATCCGAGTGATATTTTTATCAAATATTTTGTAACACATATTAATATTTACAAATCAATTTTTTATTTAAAAATTTTAAATAAAATTTTTTTTTTATTTTAAAAAAAAATTATGATACGCTGTACATCAAGATGCCGTGAGATAGATATAAAAAAATTATTATTATATAAAATTTTTAAATAAAAATTAATATATAAATATTAAATATATATTAAAAAATAATAATATATGGATCAATTAAATGAATCGTGCACTTCGGATTTCTGCGCCACCCCGCGGTGCACAAAAAGTTTCGCATTATCTTACTACGTGTTTGGGCCAGAACCTTTAAAAACACTGTCGAGGTTGGAAGTGCTGCATCTCTGGCGAGATGAATCTCTGACCAATTGGTATGAAAAAAGAAATCTCCGATCAATGAGAAATTCGAGATAGGAGACAAGTGTCATTTGACTGGAGCTTGACCACTGCCATTCATTTCTTCTGCCTGGATTATGGTGAATATTGTAATCAATGCTACAGGAATGCAGTTAGTCTGCGATCCTCATCAATGAAACTTCTACGAAAATAAATGATGTTTCTAGTTACTCGTTATGTTCGAGTTTACTGGACCGGCATGTGGAATTTGTCTAAGTATTTTTCATGCATGCGATGCAACAAAATGCATGAGCTTTTAATAAAAACGTCTTGAGAAAATTTAAGGAACAACATAATAATAGAATAATATTATTTTAAAAAATAAAAAGATTTTAAAAATTTTTTAATATTATTTTTTTGTATAATAAATTTTTTTGAATATAACATCTCCCGATTGAAATTCTCTTTGTGACCGGACGAAAGTAGCAAGTATAGTCGATCCATGAGATATTCGATCTGACTCAAGCTATTTGAATTCTGATAAATGTAAATTCTAAATCAAATACCTAAAACGTGTTTGAAACATATGTGAATAATGACATGTCCCATTTCGAATCTCATCTAATATAAGTTTAATCTAAATCTTTATTTTAAAATTATAATTTTTTTGAAAATATTTATGCGATGAGTTTTTTATTCGATCCAATCTAATTTGATCCAATTTTCTCTCATGTAGTCTATAGAGTTTTTAATCAATGGAGTATGTATAAATATGCCCAGCCCTATCCGTTACCATCTCCATACTAATTGGACCAATGAGGTAGAAATTGGATGGATCAAATAGATCATAAATCTAAGAATCCAGATCAATTAAGATTGTAACTAAATTCTACTTTCAGCATAATTAGGAAGTGGACAAAGGAAAAGGATCCCGGTCTATATTTATTTCTTTTGAGCCAAGAAAAATAAAAATATAGAACGCAGCTAATTACTTGTCCTATCATGTGCATTGCACGCTTAAAATACGAGTGATTTTGAAGGGGAAAAAAAAAAAAAAGAGAGAGAAAGAAACAGCTCCCTCATCAAGTCCACAGATATCATGGTTTCCCAACAGAACAGCCTCATTCGCTTAGGTCCTTTTATAGATCTTCATCCTCCCACCCAAGTGCCATGGAGCTCTCCACCTCGTTTCACCTAAAATAAAATTTAAAATTCAAGTACAGACCTCACCCTCAAAAAGCAAGCGCTATATTTTCTGGCCAGAAACTAAGTTTTTGGATAAATTATTGTGAGCTAAGTTTTTGGATGTGAATTCTTAGGGTAGCCTTGGAAACGAAACCCAAAAAAGCTACAGAGCCTCAGAGCTGCAGCAACGATTTGGCTGGAGCTAGATAGGTTCCCATGATGGGAAGTTGGACGATTGTATCAAGTAACAGGATGGGACCATCCCATCCTCCACGAGGCCCGTTGCGTGGGTGCGCCGTTCGATTCAAACTGCCACAACGAGGACCTTGAACGACGAGCAGTTCATTTAAAATATGGCATTCTGGAGAACCTTCACTGCCACCATTAAATGCAGATGCTACTTTTATTTGTCTTCCCAAGACGAAACTGAGTTGCAGGGCCTAACGAAAGGCTGCTACTTTTGTACCCAGACGGGTGCGGCGTGCCATGCGCGCTGGCGCTGGCCGATGCAGCGCAGCTCGTGGGGCGCACGGCGGGCGTGCCACAGAGATCTGCGCTCTCAAAACGGATGGGACGCTTGATGGGTTCGTTCATGACCGCTGTTTTCTCCGTCCTGAAGATATTAGATATCCAAGACATGACTCAGAACGACCGCAATTACGAACCATCTTATTTTTAAAAAATAATGAATATTACCGCATCAGTCAAATCTTGTCACGAAGAAAATCTTAGACTGATGAGTAACCCCATTTCTTTTTTCTTTTTAATTTTTTTTTCTTTTCTCTTTTTCACTTACATTCCATGATTTATTTGAGCTTACAAGATTGTACAGTCTGAGTGCTAGTATCAAATGTTATTTCGATGCTGGTGGGCATGGAGACAAATGTTGTCTTAAATATTTAATCTATATTGCTGTACAGTTTGAGGGGTGGCAATTGATGTTGATTATCTGCTACTACGATCCAAAACCAAAAATAAGGTTGCATATGGAAATAAATCCAAAAGCTATTGGATTAGGTTTTAAATGGATCGGTCTTCAATTTTATCACTATAATTTTTGATTATACTTTGACTGAATATATATTTTTAATTTTTTATCAATCAATTGAGTAAATTTTATTGATTTATGATTGATTGACCGGACTAATGTTCAACTGCTATCGACTAAGAATAAATGACTGAAATCATCGCATTACAGAACTACTAGCCGATAGACGCTCATAGATCCTATCGACATATGGTTAGTAATCTGTTCAACTTACCATAATTATTGCGAGATTATCGACTACATGTCACGGCCATTAAAAAAATTAACGATCCACTAACTCTATATTTATAGCCCGATGATTTAGTGCAATAAAAGCGTGACTCCGTACTCGATGGTTACATGAGATTCATCTATAAAAAGAGGATAACGGAACAGTACTAGTAAGCCACTTCGAGACCAAAACTCTGTTACTCTCAAATCTACTGTTCATCAATTCTTCTCTGACTTAAGCATTGGAAGGTCCCCATCAGACACAACTCCGATCTGTGAGGATACTGTTTTGCAGGTGCTCATCATTGACGACAGGCGACAGGGTTGGTAGCAAAAGATTGGCGTGCTAGGAAGGAAACTACCGAGATCCTCCTTCAATTTAACTTATGGGACTGAAGCAATAATTCGCTCGAGATCGGATTGCCATCAACAAGGTGGAACAATACAGTGAGCCGACTTAGATTTCTTCCAGAACTCCAACAGCAAGCTCAAGTTTGAATGGCTGTGTATCGGTAAAAGATAATCCGATATTATAATGCAAGAGTTAAGCTGAAGGTCTTCCGACCAGAGATTTGGTCCTAAGAAGATGAAAATTTTAAAATCTTTGGACCAGAAAAAGCTATCTCCGAATTGGGAAGGACCTTACAGGATATCCGAAATACTTAGATCAGGTGCATATCGGCTAGAAATACTTGAATGATCGATAATTCTCGAACATGGAATACCGATAATCTAAAGATGTATCATCATAAAATTGCTCATGTATACATTATTTAAAATACAATACAGAATTTTAGAATCACAAGCTTTGGTCAATTTCTATCAACTATTGACTACATGTTGGCTTTCACTGTAAAATCAGAGAATCAACTATTTCAGTGTCGATTGTGTTTCGATTCTCTTACAAAAACCAATATATCGACTATAATCTTAAACTGACGTCAAGTATATAGGCGTTCACTGCAAAATCGTAGTACTGACTAAATCTCGGTATTCAGTGTCGACTTTTTATGTAAAAGCCGACTGTAGTTGAAAGACTAATATGCTGACTTAGTCCTAACTAAGTGGAATGAATGTCAATACGATCAAGGTCGCATTAAAATTATACCGACTAGCTATGGCTAGTCGAAGGATATTTGGCTTGCCACCGATTATCATATGATCTGACGTACAAATCCGACCAAACATCGGGTACAGGATATTTGACTTACCATCATTATCCTAACTTTTATTAAGTACATCAAAAAGACTACGTGACTAATAGATATTCTACAAGTCTTACCAATGATGGATCACCGATTAATGTTCGATGGTTACGTTACATCGCAGACTTAATATTGCAGACAAAAAGTTTGGACTTGAAAGAAAAATACTTTCATTCGTTGTCAAAGAGAAATTACAAAGTTGGATCGAAGTTCGATTACAGATTTGATTACAAAAAGAGAAAAAATACATCGATCAAGGTTCGTCACGTCCCTATCCCTTTGCTCTGGTGTAGAGTCGGCGACTTGAACAACTTCAGGTTCGATCAGTGTTTCACTCTGAGTCGGTGCAGCTTCTTCTTCGACAGCCCCATCTTCCAACCCCGGAGGGACGATGCTGCTTAAGTCGAGGTTCGGATATAAGTTCCTGACCGCATCCCGGACCATCTTCATACCAACGCAGTATGAAGCAGAGACACCTTCGAGAATTTCTTCTTTGAATTCTTCTGAACCCCAAAATTTTCGATCGCCTGACTCAATGCTTCCCTTACCGACTCCGCTTCCGTCTTCGCCAAATCAGCATCGGCTTGAGCAGAAGATAACTTCTCCTCGGCCAGTGCCAACCTTTTCAGGCTGGCCCGATGTCATTCACGTTCGACTTCAAATTCAATGATGCATCCGTCTCGCTCCCATCGAAGCCAGTGGATAGAGTATTTCTTGCTTTTTGACCCGCAACTCAATAGCCGAAGTAGTCCCGCGAGCTGACTCAAGTTCGGCTCCAAAAGATGCTAAGTCGTCAGTTAACTGAAAAACCTCCTCCTGAAACTTGGCTTCTTGCTCAGCTGCCGACTTAAGTTGTTCGAGGGTAGCCGCTTTCTCGATATCGCAGCTGCCACCCTATTCATCCACGACTATGAAAGTCATCGAACTTTGCATAGCCAACTTCTAATCGAATATGTCGTGGATCAACTGCAGACAGAAGATAATCAGATTAAAAAAAAAGAAAACTTACCCCGAGTATCATCGGGTAAAAGGACAAGAACATCTCGGCCATGTTCGGCTCTTCCGATTCTTTGATCAACAGAAAGAAGAGCAGCTTGGCATAGTCGCTTGGCCAATGTTGGATTGGCTAGGGCCAACTCATCTCTGGGTACTTGAATGTCGAAGTGAACCTGTGGCCCTCTGACGCTACGTCTTCCATCGAAATCATCGAAGCTTTTTTCCGATCCCTTCTCGGTGGCCCCATGTTTGAAAGTGAGAGAAGTTTGAACTCGACTGTGCCCCGACTGAAGGAGCAACTGGCGCAGTTGTAGATTGTTCGGGTCCCTCGGCCCGAACCACCTCCGATGGTGAACTATCGATGTTGCTTCGGTAGTTTCCCTCGCCGCCCCTCTTTCAGACGGCCTGGCAGAAAGCACTATCGGGGCCGACAGTGCCAAAACGGCTCAGGAGCCGGCTCAGTCGGCATTAGAACAACGACTGGAGTTGGCATCGGCATTGGAGTAGCCACTTGAACTTGTGCCAAATCGACAGCTTATTTCTTCTTCGCTGGTCGGGAAGGCCCAGCTCGATGCTGCCCTCTTCCTGACAGTGTGTTGACAAATGTCGGCACTTGACATTCACACCCTCGGCGGCATGGCTGCAATTATAATAAAAGTCAATACAACTCAACAAAAGAAGCATAAAGTGAGAAATGATCAACTGTACTATACCTAGATGTGTGATCGAACTAAGATCGGTGTCATAAAGAGCTTGTTCGTCACAAGCTCTTTTCTGCGATGGAACCACTATGTCTTCAATCGATAGAAGTCTTCCTGATCGTCGACCTCTACTCGACTATTGTCATTGGGATCGATTCTTGGATCACTCCAATGGGAAGGAAAACCCCAAGGAAGAGAAGAAGATGCAAAAAAACTGGTTCTTCCATCCATGAATGGACGATGGAAGATCGGTGATGAAAGAAAAGCTTTTTCGAGGGTTGAAGAACCACTACCCTCGGGACCTTTAGATGAGGTCGAAGGACGAAGAAGGCACGAAAAAGAGAAAGACGAGGTTCGATCGGCAGCAACCGACACAACAAAGCAAAATCGATTATCAGTTGGATTTAGTTCGGTGCCAGCTGAGCAGGGCAAAGACTATAATAATCTAAGATATTCTGGACAATCTTCGAATCGAAAATCAAAGATCCATCCGAAGATCTTCGACATAAAAGCCACCTAGTCTGAAGGAGGGGTATTCACCCGACCGTTGGCCCCAAAGGCAAAGAGCTGATATGGCTCCGGAATACAATACTGTTTTCCGAGCCGCTCGATATTCGACTCTAAAGTGAAGAAGCCTCCACCTCTGGATCCGACTGAGACTCATCCATCGGATTTTCTGACTGACCATTCTGAGAAGAAGAATTCTAGCCATAAAAGACAAGACTAGAGAAGAAGGGATTCAAGAAAAAACAGAAACTTGACCTGAAAAGCTGGGAACAGCAACCTCAAATGCTAGGGCGATCTTCTGACAGTGTCTCAACACCAAAAGACAAAATGAAAAGTAAAAATTTGATTGAGAGCGACCCTATATACAAGATCCCTTAATGATCGAGATAAGGATGTTCGAATCGAAGACTTACCAGATGACGATGCGTGGCAATATTTCTGGACGACCATTGATCGGACGGTTTGACGCACCTGCTCCAGATTATGCCACGTCACCCTAATTCGCGTGAACAGCTCTGACACAATAATATTCAGACACGTGGCACATATCAACTTGTCAGGATCATATCGTCTGATGTCGGATCAACTTTTCGAAATGACGTCTGATACTGACATTTGATACCGAATCGTCCTGACAATGTGGCAGGATAAAGATGATTGTACTCGCTAAAACGACAAAACAGCTGATTGCCATACCTCGAAGAAAGTGACAGTTGAATCGGAGTTCGATGTGACAGAAATAATCCCTTCGTCCAGTCCAACGTGATAGACCACATGATAATATACACATCGGTTCATCTTGGTCTTGGAAGTAGGGGGCAACTGTTGGGATAAACCGATCGACCCCTGATTTTTGTCATCACGACTCCGACTATGCATCGGCTGAATGTGCAGTCCCGACTCTTCATCAACCAACTGAGCAAATCTCACCGACATATGATCGGCTGATCGACTAATATTCAACTACTACTGACCAACAACAAATGACTGGAACCATCGGCATTACAGAACTACTAGCCGACAGACGCTCATAGATCCTGTCGATATATGGTCGGTAATCTGTTCAACTTACCATAACCATTGTGAACGGTTATCGACTACGTGTCACGGCCATAAGAAAAATTAACGGTCCACTAACGCCATATTTATGGCCCGATGATTTAGCGCCATAAAAAGCGAGACTCCGTACTCAACAGTTATATGAGATTCATCTATAAAAAGGAGGTAAGAAAACAGTACTAGTAAGCTACTTCGAGGCCAATCTACTGTTCACCAATTCTCTCTCTGACTTAAGCATTGGAGGATTCCTGCCGGATACAACTCCGATCTGTGAGGACGCTGTTTTGCAGATGCTCATCATCGATGACAGACGATAGGGAGCTAGCAGCAACAAAATTAAGGTGCCAAAATTAGGTAGGTTAGATTTCGATCTTTTATTATTTTTTTATATTTTACTATTTATGAGAGTGTTTTCGATGTGTTAAACAATTTACAAAGCTAATTCATCATGTAGCTAAGTTATTAAATATCCATTTTTATGTGAAACCCGATCCCATACCTGACTTTTTGGAGATCCAATATTAGATAGGGTACAGAGTTTTAATTGGATACGAGTTTCACATTAGATACATATAATTGGATTCGGGATTGGATTCTGAGTTTCACATTAGATACGTATATTATGCATAATTAGACACAACCTGGATCCGACCCACAAAAATATCTGGTTTGATATTTTTTTTAATTTTTTTTTCTCCTTTGGCTAGTACAGTGCTAGGACATGAGGTTAGATTGTTTTTTCAAGAAATTTTATGACAAGAAAAAAAACTTTTCAATTATATTGCATGAGAAAATAAGCAGTCTAGCACCAGCATGAAATTAATTGATCAACAACTAACAGAGAGCCTAAACCGTCTAAAACCACCTGGCCACTATGATTGACAATAGAAATGATCATCGGCTAAGCCTTGAGCCTTGAGTTTAAATTCTATTCATTTTTAATCCGGCTCCAGGCCCAATCTATTTAACAATTGAATATTTTTTATACTTAAATCTGACCTACGATCAGCTCTAATTGGTAGCACCAACAAAAATCTAATTTACACTCAGAAGATAGGTATAATGTTGTCAATCAAACAATGCCTTTATTCCTTACCAAAAAGAACAATGCCTTTATTTCTTTTTTTCGATATTTTTTTCTTACTGAAAGTCTTGGAGAACCACATGGCAACCAATCATGCATGCTGGTATCTCTATCATTGTATACACCTTAGGTTTTACGACTTTTTTTAATTTTAGATAGGGACAGCAATTGGATCGGATCATATCGGATATGGATTGAATCGATATAGATTAAATCAAAAAATTATTAATTTGAATATAATTTGTTTATTAAATAGATGGCCTGACTCAACTCGTATAATTTATTTATTAAATGGATCAAGTTAGATTAAATGAATTAAACAGATTAAATAAATTTTTAACATGTTAAATAGGTTGGGTTAAACAGATCAGAAATAGGTTAAGTAAATTTTAAATATATTAAATACATCTTAAATAGATTAAATAAGTTATCTGACTCAATCCAATTTGAATATTAAACGAATTAAATAAATCAGATATCTGAAATTCAAATCCAACTCAAATATTAAATTGGATAAATTGATCGACCTATTTTTGATCCAAATCTATTTTGTTTAAATTCAAATTTGTTTACAGTGAATTACCAGATTGATGGATCGGATCATATTTTATAAGTTTTAGTTATAAGGGGCAATTATAACCCACCCGAAAGATAGTCTCTAATGCTAGAACTCAGAAGGCGGTGGAAGACCGGAAGCGAGTGGCCAAGAGCCCAATGGCACCGGTGGAAGCATCCAGAGAACAAGGTTGGGGCTGAAAACCAACTTGGGGTTTCTGAAAGGTGCAAGGGAAAGGTTAAAAGGTGTTTTTGAACCCAAAAAAAAAAAGGGGAGGATGGAAGAGCTGTAAAAAGTATGAAAAAGAGCTATAACAAAGAGAAGTAAGGGCCACAACTGGTCTTAATCTCAAGGAGCAGGAGCCATTGGTGATAGCTTGCAGCTCTTGGTACGTGATTGAGCACACTAAGAATGGAACCTTTGTCACGTTCTCTCTTCAATCCGAAAATTAGGAATTCACCGGCAAAATAAAGAGTGGAAGTGTCTTCGACCCAAAAAAAAAAAGGAGTTGCAGTGTCGTCATGGCAGCCATGAATGTTTTCGTTTTCGATGATGTCATGCGAAGTCAATCGGCTTCAATTCTCTTCGTACGAGATAAGATTGTTGGTGTGGTTGGGTTTCGTCTGTCTGACCCGGCAGACCACCAAATCGCGGACTCCACGTGCTTCTTGGACTGGGCCAGGGTCTTAGCACCGTAGGCTTCTTATGTTGCACAATAAGGCCCAATACTTTTCTATGGACCAATACTGATCTCAAAGGACTTGTCTATTGGGCTGCAACAGCCTAGCCCGATGTAACAAATTTACTCTTATCAGCTCCAATTATAAGGGCACAAGTAAGATTAGGAACACTCGAAACTAGAGAAATTTTTGTTGTGCAGTAAAATTGACGTAGAGTGTACTGTCCAATCACATTGAACCACATAATATAATTAATAATGGAACCGACATTTAATGCTACTTAGATTTTTTCGTCGATTTTTTTTGATGAAAATATCCTTTCTCTCCGTAGAACAAAAAAAAAACAGTGTTATTTCTTTCTGATGCTTTATATGACTTTCTATAAATATATATGATATCTTGAATAATATATATAACTTTTTATTTTTTTATTTAATATTTAAATAATATATATGACTTCTTGATACTTTATATAACTTTTGTAAATATATGTGACATCCTGAATAATATATATAATTTTTTATGAATATATATGACATCCTGAAAATATATATGACTTTCTGTGAATATATAATATTTTAAATGATATATATGACTTCCTAATGTCTTATATGACTTTCTGTCAATATATATGATATCTTGAATAATATGTATTACTTCCTGTGGATATACATGATATCTTAAACAATATATATAATTTTCTGTGAATATATTTGATATCTTAAACAATATATATGGCTTTCTAATATCTTATATAACTTCTTATCAATATATATGATATCTTTAATAATATATATGACTTTCTGTGAATGTATATGATATCTTAAACAATATATATGACTTCCTGTTGGTTATAATATTTTTATATAATATATTGTTGGTTATTATAACCAACAGAAAGTCATATAAAGCATCAGGAAGCCATAATAACCAACAAAGTATCATATAAAGACATAAAAAATCATATATGCTGCTCAGGATGTTATATATATATTTACAGAAAGTCATATATATTATTTAAAATATCATACAAAGCATCATAAAGCCATATATATTGTTTAAGATATCATACACACACACACAGAAAGTCATATATATTGTTTAGGATGTCATATATATTCACAAGAAGTCGTATAAGGTATCAAAAAGTCATATATATTGTTTAGAATATCATATACATTCATAGAAAGTCATATATATAGTTCAAAATGTTATATATATTCGCAGAAAGTCATATAAGGTATTAAGAAGTGATATATATTGTTCAAGATATCATATAAAAACATAAAAAGTCATATATATTATTCAGAATGTTATATATATTTACAAGAAGTCATACAAGGTGTCAGGAAGTAATAACACTGTTCTTTCTTTGTTCTACGGAGGAAAAGTATATTTTCGTCAGTAAAAATCTGATAGAAAAAAGCTGAGCGATATTAAATGCCTGTTCTATTATTAATTTTGCTATATGGTCTGTTGCGGCCAATCGCCTCTGTCGTCCGATCGCCGGAGAACGGGCACCTGCAAAAATGAGAAGTCCACACTGACCGAAGGCGACTCCGGCGGGGACCCTCCGACGGTCAAGTCAGAGAGGTGACTGGGCAACAGTGAAATAAAGACAGAGAACTCAATCGAGGGAGAGAGGTGTGAGCCTGTGTTTTTGGGGTCGAGAAGTGGGGGGAGCGGATCCCTTGCACTGTTGCCTTCCCCGATATATATAGTGGAGCAGGTATGGCGCCGTCATTAATGGCGCGGACAATTGAGGAATTGTCAACTCACTGTAGACTGTCAGAGTCACCGTGAAAGTGTCATGTCACCGTGGGGCTGTCAAATCACTAGGGTTGATAATGCCCTAGGCGAGATAATGCCCCTAGGTGGTAGTGCCGCATGTTGTTGGCAGAACTGACAAGCTCTGGCGGCTGTACGGCGACCGGAGGAGTCGACCGACCCTATGTCGGTGGCCAGCTGAGTGGCGTCGGGCCCTTCTGTTGGTCGGCGAGTCTTACGTGAGTCGGCCGTCAGGCTTCCAGATCCAGTCGGTCGGAAAGAGTACGTCCGACCGACACATCTCAGTCGGTCGTGGGCCGATCATTGGCCGGTGATGGCGTCCGTCGGTCGGTCGCTCCGACTGTAAGTCGGTCGGTCGGTACCTCCGGCCATCGATTGGTCGGTCGGTCCCTCCGCCCGTAAGTCGGTCGGTCGGTCCCTCCGGCCATCGGTCGGTCCCTCCGGCCATCGGTTGGTCGGTCGGTCCCTCCGCCCGTAAGTCGGTCGGTCGGTCGGTGGGTATTCCCCAACAGTTGCCCCCCTCCACTCCTGAGTCGGATGGTGAGCTGGCGGATGCTTTTATTTGGGCAGCAATCCTGGGCGACTAGGAGTGGATTCGTCGCATGCAAAGATCCGACCGTACCGCCGGTTGATACGGTGTCAGGCGTCTCATAAACGCCGAGTGATTTGCTGGCGTCAGACGTCAGACGTCCCGTCCCATCGGCGTCAGGTGTCATGTCATCGTCGGACGCCCCGCCGTGTCGGACATCCCGCAGGCGCCGGATGTAATGCCGGCGTCAGACGTCTCGTCCCATCGGGAAGGGGAACCGCCGTTCCCGCCGCTCCCGTCGTCCCTTCGGAGATACGAAACGTCGCGGCCTTCACGCCACGTGGCGCGCGGCTATTGGGACGGGTTTGGTGGAGCGGATGGGGGTGACGTGGCACGATCTGAAGGCAGGTGCGTCGAACCGTCGGACCATCGGACGGCCTGGATGACGCCACGCGGCAGGATCTGGGGAGTCTTCGTTGGCCGTGCCTTCATCTCGACCGCTGGGGGGCACTATATATACAGAGTCGCCCCCACTTGGTTTTTTCACCCTCCTTATTTTACTGTTGAAACTCTGCCCGCGTGAGTCCTCGCTCCAGGTATTCTCCCACTCCACTCTTCGTTTGCAGTTCCTTCTTCTTCTCCTAAGGGCCATTGTCATCTTCCCCACCTTCTTCTTCTTCCTTGCCATCTACTCTGAATCCATGGCTAGGGCGTCCCCACGAGGTAGTCGGTCGGGAGAGCCGACCGAAGACACTCGGTCAACCCCGGAGGTGGAGGTTTCTTCACTTTCGGGGCCGAACGTCGATCGACTCCGGGAGCAGTATCGCATCCTGGAGCAGTTTCGACTGTTCGCCCCTGGTGCCGATGGTCGGGTTAACAGCCCGCCTGAGGGCCAGGTGGCCTTCTATTTGGAGGACCTCCGGGCCGGCCTTCGATTTTCGGTTTCAGAGTTCGTCCGAAATATCTTCGACTATTACGGGCTGTGCCCGGCACAACTCGCGCCGAACTCGGTTCGGCTGATAGTCAGTTTTGCACTTTTGTGTCGGCTTTTGCCGACCGAACCTCGGATCTCCCTTTTTCGAGTCTTCTTTGTCCTCCGACCCCACCCTAAAGCCCGAGGGTGGTGGTACTTCGTCCCTCGGAAAGGGCTCTCTTTCATTACTGGTTTTTCATCGTCCATTCACGGATGGAATAATCAGTTTTTCTTTGCGTCGTCTTCTGCTTCTTGGGGGTTTTCCGTCCGTTGGGGGAATCCCCGAACCGAGCCGAATGAGAACAGTCGGGTGGAGGCTGATGATCGGGAGGACTTCCACCGGCTGAAGGACATCTCGATGCCGAAGCAGAGCGAGCTTGTCACCGAGCAGGCCCTGTACGATGCCGGCCTTAGCCCGATCCCCCGTTTAGGTCGGTTTTTCATTTTCCCGACACCTCTTTCTTCTTTTTGCCTTTCCTTTCCGGCGCTGACCATTTATCATCCTTTTCAGATATGCCGTCGAGGACACGACTGACGGCAGCTGACGTACGTCAGTACGCCGTAAGGAAGAGGCCGGCACAAGGCGCCGGGCCATCGCAGCCTCCCAAGAGGCCCCGTGCGCCTCCGCCGAGCGAACCGACTGGGTCGGAGGTGGAGCCGGTGATTGCACTGTCAGCGCCGACAGTGCTCGTCGATGTCCCGTCCGAGGGACCGTCGGTCGAGGGCGCCGCTTCACCCGACAGACGGGCTGCCGAGTCTGCAGATGGCGCACCGACCGCTCAGCAGGCTTCGGAAGTTCGGGAGGAGGCCCGCGAACTCGAGCGACCGACGCACGCTGCTGCCGCACCGTCGGTCGAGACCCGGTCGGGGTCAAGCCTGCCGTCAATCTCCGACGTCAGGGCCTGGGCGTCTAGCCGTGGCAAGGCTCCCATGGCGTCGGGTGACGAAGGTCGGTCGGTTGGCGGAGGATCGGCCGACTTTCCACTTCCCGAAGGTGCGTCGGGCCTGGCCAACCACGACTTGGCTAGGAAATTATGCCAGGCGCTCCTCCTTCCCGCCGATATTGACGCAATGAAGAATCAGCGTGTGTCCGACATGCTGTCTTCATTCTATCCGATGATGATTCGGGTGAGTTTCTCTTTCCTCCAACTTTGAATGTAGTTTCTCATAAATTTGCTTTCTCATCGATCGGTCTCACCTTGTGCAGCTGGTCTTCAATATCTCGGAGCTGGAGGCCGGATATCGGAAGTTCGACGAGATGCGTGCGGCGTGGAGGGACAAAGTCGGAGCCCTTGAAGCCGACAAAGTCATCCTCGTCGATCAGCTGCAGCAGTCAGTCGACCGGGAGGGCCGACTTGAGGGGGAGGTCTCCCGACTTTCGGAGGAGGTCTCCCAACTCAAGGGGGCCTTGGCGTCGTCAGAGTCGGAACTTCAGTCGGCTAAGGACGACGCAAAGAAGAAGTCCCAGACCATCCGTCGGCTCCGACACGAGCGAGACGGCATCGCCAAGGAGCTGGAGGCCGAACGCGAGCAACTCCGAGTGAGTCTCGAAAATCTTGCCAAGGTCGAAGAAGGCTTGTCCGTCGCCCAGGCCGATGCGGACATCGCGAAGGCCGAGGCCGAGTCGGCGAAGGAGGCTCTGAGTCGGGCCGTTGAAGTCTTCCAGGACTCAGAAAAGTACCGAGAAGAACTTCTGGAGAGCGGCTACCTCTCGTACCGGGTCGGGTACGAGGATGCTCGGGAAGCCGTTCGAGGCTTGTACCCAAAACTGGATCTCAGCAGCATAGTTCTGCCGGAGTCGGAGGCCCCAGCTACGGAGGAGACGGCCGAACCAGCGTCGAAAGGTCTCTCCACTAGGGCGGAAGCCGAAGAGGATGCAGAGCCGGTTGCCGAAGATCAGTCGGCCCTGACTGCAGAAGTCAGAGCCGATCCGCCGACCAACTCCCATCGTCGTCCAGTGGAGGATGTTGACTCCGACGATTAGTCGGTTTTGTTTTATGTTTTTACTCTGACTTGTAATCGGGCTCCGGCCTTCCTTTGTAAACCTTATTTCGATTCTTCAATGAAATCAAAGTTTTTGGACTTAGCTTTTTCTCTGCTTGTTTTCCTTCGTGCGTTGTAGAATGTCTTCGTAAGTCGCTAACACATATAGGTCGGTAAGGACGTTCGGCAGCTCGTGCCGTCACGAACGTAGAGTAAGTCCCGACTTTGGATCGGCTTCCGATAGTCAAGGTCATCAGTCGGGCGCGTCTGTTGAGTCGGGAGCCGACCGACCGTGATAAAGGTTCGGTAGTCAGGCCTCCACTGACGCGTTCAGTCGAATGTCGTCCGACGCATTCAGTCGGGGAAACGACGACAAGTCGGATCCCGATGCCCTTGTGTTGGGTATTCATGCTGCGCCTTTTGATATACGGTGGTAAGCCGAGTATCGTCCGGCCGGCCGTAGCCCGGTTGGTAAGTCGTCAATGCGACAAAGGTCGCGTCGTGCGATAGACGGTGGTAAGCCGAATATCCTTCGACCGACCGTAGCTCGGTCGGGAGTCGCGACGTCGGTCGCGTAGGCATTTCACCTTTCTTTGGTCGGGGCTCGATCGGCTTGTTAGCCGATGGTCTCTGGCCCGAAAGTTCGACCGTAGAAGGAGTGTCAACTCCCATCCATCTGGATGCATCGGTCCTTGTAAGGGTCCGATTCATCGTTGGCCGTCGAAGGAGTGTCAACCCCCGTCCATCTGGATGCATCGATCCTTGTAAGGGTCTGATTCATCGTTGGCCGTCGAAGGAGTGTCAAATCCCATTCATATGGGTGCATCGGTCCTTGTAAGGGTCCGATTCATCGTTGGCCGTCGAAGGAGTGTCAACTCCCATTCATATGGGTGCACCGATCCTTGTAAGGGTCCGATGCATTACCGACGATAAGGCCGTTGGTTTCAGGCGGATACCAAGTCCAAGTCGGTATGTCGGGGCTTGGGCTTGGCGAGCTCCGTTCGTTAGTCGAAGAGTTGAACTCCGAGATTTCAAACCAAGCTCGTATTCCGACCGAACGATTACAAAGTTCATTGGTAATACAACTTCAAGTTGTCGGCATTCCAAGTTCGGAGAATGGGTTTCCCTTCAAGGGTCTCCAGTCGGTAGGCTCTCAGACCATAAGTGTCTGCTACCTTGTAGGGCCCTTCCCAATTTGGAGCTAACTTCCCTTGATCCAGGGGTTTCGAGACCTCTGCCTTCCTCAGGACTAAGTCACCAGCCCTGAAAAGCTTTGGTCGGACCTTGGCGTTGTAATACCGAGCGACTTTCTGTCGGTACGAAGCCATGCGAATTTGAGCCTCGTCTCGTAGTTTGGGGAGGAGGTCTAGGTCGGCCCTCCGACATTCGGAGTTGTCCGACTCTTGATACCGCTCGACTCTTGAAGACAGCAGTCCAATCTCGAGCAGGATCATTGCCTCCGTTTCATAGGCCAAGCTGAAGGGCGACTCCCCGGTCGGAACGCGGGGGGTCGTTCGGTAAGCCCACAGAACGGAGCCTAGCTCGTCGACCCAGAGGCCTTTGGCTTCGTTTAGTCGGGTCTTGAGTCCGTGGAGCAAGGTCCGGTTGGTCACTTCGACCTCGCCATTGGACTGTGGGTGCCCGACCGAAGTCAGTCGGTGCTTGATGTGGAACCTGGCGCAGAAGTCTTTGAAGTCCTGGTTGTCGAATTGCCGCCCATTGTCGGTGATGATCGTATGCGGCAACCCGAACCTGAAGATGATGGACTTCTGGATGAAGTCCTCCATCTTTCGCTCGGTGATCTGCGCTAGGGGCTCGGCCTCCACCCACTTGGTGAAGTAGTCGATGGCGACAACGATGAACTTTCTCTGACCCGACGCTGGAGGAAAAGGACCAAGAATGTCGATCCCCCACTGGGCGAAGGGCCATGGAGCGACAATGGGAGCAATTTGACTGGCCGGTTGGTGTTGAATGTTGGCGTACTTTTGACAAGGTTCGCACCTTCGAATCAACTCGGCCGCGTCCTTCCTCATGGTAGGCCAGTAGTAGCCCTGTCGCAGGACTTTGTAGGCCAGGGACTTGCCCCCCAAGTGGTTCCCGCAAATTCCTTCGTGCACCTCTCGGAGAGCATAGTCGGCGTCGGTCGGTCCCAAGCACCTAAGCAAGGGGAGGGAGAACGACCTCTTGTAGAGTCGGCCCTCCATGATTACATATTGGGAGGCCGACCATCGGAGCCGCTTGGCCTCTGCGGGATCTTCGGGGCTGATCCCGTCGGTCAGATACCGAACGATCGAGTCCATCCAACTTGGTTCGGCCGTTAGCTGCTGTACTTCTTTGACCCGATCGATGCTTGGCTGCTCGAGGTTCTCCACGAACATCCGACCCAAGGAGTCGAAAGCCGAAGTTGCCAGTCTGGAGAGTGCGTCGGCACGGGCGTTCTCCGACCTAGGGATGTGGGAAATTTCAAAATGCCTGAGGCGTGCCACGAGGTCCTTCACTTTCTGAAGGTATTTGATCATGGTCGGATCTCGCACCTCGAATTCGCCCTTTACCTGCCCCACGATCAGCTGAGAGTCGGAGAATGCCCGGAGGCTGTCGACGCCCAGTTCTTTCGCCATCCTCAAGCCGGCGAGGAGTGCCTCGTACTCGACTTGGTTGTTGGAGGCCTTGAAGTCGAATCGGAGGGCGTACTCGGTGACCACCCCATCCGAATTCGTGAGCAGGAGCCCAGCCCCGCTCCCCTGAGCATTTGAAGCTCCGTCGATGTGCAGTACCCAGGTGGAGACCGGGTCTGGCATGGAGACCGCGTCTCATCCCGGGTCTTCAACTCCCGACCCTTGGTCGGTTGTCGAGCACTCGGCGATGAAGTCAGCCAAGACCTGAGCCTTCAAGGCAGGCCGCGGTCGGTACTGAATGTCGAACTCGCTGAGCTTCATCGCCCACTTTGCCAGTCGTCCAGATGTGTCCGGTCGGCGCAATATCGCCCTCAGGGGCTGGTTGGTGAGCACCACTATGGCGTGAGCCTGGAATTATGGACGGAGTCGTTGCGCAGAGACGGTCAGGACGAAAATCATCTTTTCCTTCTCCGAGTATCTGGCTTCGGCGCCGTGGAGCACCTTGTTGGTGTAGTAGATAGGCTGATGGGTTCGGCACTCGTTTTCTCAGACGAGCACCGAACTGATCACCTCAGAAGATGTGGCCAAGTAGAGATACAAGGTCTCCCTGACCTGCGGCTTTACGAGCAGCGGCGGGGAAGCCAAATACTTCTTCAGGTCTTCGAAGGCCTGTTGGCACTCATCCGACCAAGAAAAATCGTTTGCGTGGTGCAAAGTTTTGAAAAATGGGAGGCACCTTTCAGCTGATCGGGAAATGAATCGGCTGAGAGCGACGATTTTTCTGTTCAGCTGTTGGACCTCCTTCTTGGTGTTCGGACGACGCATGTCGAGGATTGCCTTTATTTTCTCAGGGTTGGCCTCAATCCCCCTCTGAGAAATGAGGAATCCGAGGAACTTCCCTGAGGTCACCCCAAAAGCGCACTTGGTCGGGTTGAGCTTCATTCGGTGTCGTCGAAGGGTGCGGAAGGTCTCCCCGAGATCCTGAACATGGTCCGGGATCTGGGCACTCTTCACCAGCATGTCATCCACGTACACCTCCATGTTGCGCCCGATCTGGTCTTTAAAGACCTCGTTGACAAGTCGCTGGTAGGTGGCGCCGGCGTTCTTCAGTCCGAAGGGCATCACTCGGTAATAGTAGAGGCCCTTGGGAGTCACGAAGGCGGTATGCTCCTCGTCCTCAGGCGCCATCCGGATCTGGTTGTATCCGGCGAAGGTGTCCATGAAGCTGAGCAGTCGAAATCCGGACGTCGCGTCCACCAGCTGGTCGATTTTGGGAAGTGGGAAGCTGTCTTTCGGGCAGGCTTGGTTGAGGTCGGTATAGTCGATGCAGATCCTCCACTTCCCATTGGCTTTTTTGACCATGATAATATTGGCGAGCCAATCGAGATACGTGGATTCTCGGATGAAGCCCGCTTCGAGTAGCTTGTCCACTTCTTCGTCGATGGCCCTCTGCCTCTCTGGAGCGAAAGACCTTTTCTTCTGCCTCACCGGCCTCATCGTCGGGTCGATGTTGAGTCGGTGGGTTATTGTTTCTGGAGGGATGCCCGACATATCTGCTGCCGACCAAGCAAACATGTCGGCATTGGCCTTCAGCAGCTCCGTCAGTCGTCGTCATTCGGGGTCGGGCAGTTGAGACCCAACCCAAACTCTCCGATCCGGATTTTCCGCTATTGGGATCGCCACGAGCTGCTCGGCCGGCGAACCTCGCTCTTCCTCCTCCCGTTGGTCCAGCTTGTCGATTGTCAGGGAGCCGCTTGACTCGTCGTTTTGAGCGGAGATCTGGAAGCACCGTCGTGCGAGCTGTTGATCCCCGCGCATCTTCCCGACCCCATTTTTGGTCGGGAACCGAACGAGGAGATGGTACGTCGAGACGATCGCTTTGAGGGCGTTCAGTCCGGGTCGTCCAAGGATGGCGTTGTAGGCCGAAGGAACTTGGACGACCGCGAAAGTTAAGTGGACCGTGCTTTGCCGTGGTTCGGCGCTGCCGTCACGGGCAGGGTAATTTCTCCCTCTGTCGTGACGGCTTCTCCGGCAAAGCCGATCAAGGGCATGGAGACCCTCTTAAGTCGGTCGGTTGACAGTTGCATCCGGGAGAAGGTCGAGTAAAACAAAACATTTGTCGAACTTCCATTATCAACAAAAATTCGTTTTACATCATAATTTGCTATTGTTGCCGACACAACAACGGCATCATCGTGGGGAGTTTGAATGCCCCGAACGTCTTCCTCCGTAAAAGTGATTACGTCGTCCGGGTGCGGCTTTTTCGTCGGCTCCCCCGCAGACGTCCCCGGGCCCAGCCGCTTGGAGATCATGTTGATGACTCCGACCGTCGGTTGATTAGTTGCCGCTTCTTCAGTCGGCTTGGATCGTCGATCGGCGACTGGTTGAGTCGGCGGGCCCTTCCAAAATTTGCCGAGATACCCCCGGCGGATGAGAGCTTCGATCTCATCCTTCAGTTGGATGCACTGCTCGGTGTTGTGGCCGTGGCCTCGGTGAAATCGACAGTACTTCCGACGGTCGAGGCCTTTTGCCTTCAGAGGCGGAGGCCGTCACAGGTATTCTTCCCCCTCGATCTCCATTAGAATCTGTGCACGAGGAGCGGAAAGAGGAGTGTAGGAGTCATACCTGGGGCGTGCCGGCCTCAGAGTCTGCTGTCGGGGTGATTTTTGGATTCGTCGGGGTGGCGAGATCCGACTATCGGTCGGGGGCCTGCTTGGTTCGGCGGGTTCCCGACCTTTCCTCCGCTTCTCTTTCGGGCCTCTGGGCTCGGCCAAGCGCCGGTCGGATGCTCCTTCGTCCGCGCGCATGTATTTGTATGCGCGCTTCAGTAGCTCGGCATATGTCCGGGGGAGGGTCTTGTCCAGAGAGTAGGTGAATCGGGATGCCCTCAGGCCCTGCTTCATGGCTGAGATAGCCATGTCTTCGTTGAGGTCCCAGACCTCAAGTATGGCCGTGTTGAATCGCGCCACGAAGTGTCAGAGCGTCTCATTTTTTCCCTGTTTGAGGGAGAAAAGGCTGTCCGACGTTCGCGGCGGCTTCCGACTGGTGCTGAAATGGGCCACGAACGAGTGCTCGAGCTGCCCGAAGGAGTGGATACTTTCCGATCGAAGACCAGAATACCAGGCCCTGGCAGCCTTGCGGAGTGTGGCGGGGAAGCCGATGCAAAAAAGAGCGTCGGTTGCCCCCTGGATCGTCATGAGAGCTTTATAGCTCTCGAGGTGATCGACTGGGTCGGTGGAGCCGTCGTATGGCTCCACGTGTGGCATCTTGAACCGACTGGGAATCGGCTCGTCGAGGACTAGTCGGGAGAGAGGTTGGGCGGTCTGGAAGTCGACGTCATTCGAAGACTTCTGGCCGTCCATCTGCAACTGCACGAGCCGGCGGTCGATTTCCTCGAACCGGCGCTCGTAGTCGTCCACTCGTCGATGCTGGGAGACCCCAGGAGTGGAGTCTCCAGAAGATTCTGAGAGGGAGGCCGACGGCGTGCGCGGTCGTTTCTCCTTCCTTGCCCGTTCCAGCAGGGAAGGAGAGGGCCGCTGGGACCGTCGGTCGTCGCGCCATGGCCGTCCCTCCTCTTCTCCGTGGGAGCACTGTTGGGGGCGCTCGCGCGGAGGCGACGGGGATCGACGCGGTCGTCGACGGCTGCTCCTGGAGGGCATCGGACGGGCCGTCGGTTGTTGCTGGAGGCTCTTGACTGCGTCCGTCAGTACGGTCATCTGCCGTACGATGGCCGCGATCTGCGCCTCCGTGGTCACCGCGGGGTGTGGAGAGCTGGGCTCCGCCGTCGGCGGTGGCGGGGAGGCCTCTTCCCGACGGGAAGAGCGCCTTGCCGATCCGGTGATCCTCGATCGTTGGGCTCTTGTCTTTGTCATTCTGTATCCCTACCTGGCGCGCCAATCTGTTGCGGCCAATCGCCTCTGTCGTCCGATCGTCGGAAAACGGGCACCTGCAAAAATGAGAAGTCCACACTGACCGGAGGCGACTCCGGCGGGGACCCTCCGACGGTCAAGTCAGAGAGGTGACTGGGCAACAGTGAAATGAAGACAGAGAGCTCAATCGAGGGAGAGAGGGAGAGAGGTGCGAGCCTGTGTTTTTGGGGTCGAGAAGTGGGGGGAGCGGATCCCTTGCACTGTTGCCTTCCCCGATATATATAGTGGAGCAGGTATGACGCCGTCATTAATGGCGCGGACAATTGAGGAATTGTCAACTCACTGTAGACTGTCAGAGTCGCCGTGAAAGTGTCATGTCGCCGTGGGGCTGTCAAATCACTAGTGTTGACAATGCCCTAGGCGAGATAATGCCCCTAGGTGGTAGTGCCGCATGTTGTTGGCAGAACTGACAAGCTCTGGCGGCTGTACGGCGACCGGAGGAGTCGACCGACCCTATGTCGGTGGCCAGCTGAGTGGCGTCGGGCCCCTCCGTTGGTCGGCGAGTCTTACGTGAGTCGGCCGTCAGGCTTCCAGATCCAGTCGGTCGGGAAGAGTACGTCCGACCGACACATCTCAGTCGGTCGTGGGCCGATAATTGGCCGGTGATGGCGTCCGTCGGTCGGTCGCTCCGACTGTAAGTCGGTCGGTCGGTACCTCCGGCCATCGGTTGGTCGGTCGGTCCATTCGCCCGTAAGTCGGTCGGTCGGTCCCTCTGGCCATCGGTCGGTCGGTCGGTCCCTCCGGCCATCGGTCGGTCGGTC
The DNA here is from genome assembly GCF_000442705.2 of Elaeis guineensis. Taxonomy (NCBI): domain Eukaryota; kingdom Viridiplantae; phylum Streptophyta; class Magnoliopsida; order Arecales; family Arecaceae; genus Elaeis; species Elaeis guineensis. The sequence continues at coordinate 69,764,361 of NC_026007.2, read as the reverse complement.
GGTCCCTCCGCCCGTAAGTCGGTCGGTCGGTCGGTGGGTATTCCCCAACATGATCTAATATGATTAGATGGTGTGCTCCACATTAATTTTATTGCACCACATATGGTACATAAAAAATTACTCTCCTAAACTGTACCAGCACCACTTGGTTTGATTTCTATCCAATCTCAAGCCTTTTCTAGCCCAACCCTTCAGCAAGAAGAAGAGCCAGAGCCAATCTCTGCGTTGTCCAACCTAGCTTTTTCCACCCAGTTGAATGGCTTAAACAGATTTTTTGGATCCTGCAGTCAGATAAGATAAGAAGGGATAAGGACCAGAAGGTCTCATTTGTCCCCTGAACATCTCAGCAGATCCTAACCATCCAATGTCCAAAACTTCACACCATCAACCATCCACTCTATCCATGAATTCAGACCAAAGTATACCTCCACTGAATTACAAAGGACTGAAAGGGCAACACAACGTCCACCACCTGTTTCTCACTGGCTGAATCACCATCATCAGGCAGTTCCTACCCTCGCCGGAGCTCATTGATTGGTTGGTCGGAAAGATGGCAACAGTCACAACTCAGGCTTCAATTGCAGTCCTCCGGCCCCAGGCATCAAAATCCAGGTTTCTCACAGGTTCTTCCGGCAAACTCACCAGAGAATTCGCCGCCAAAACTGCACGCTCTAACACCTTGAACTCGTTCAAGGTGGAAGCGAAGAAGGGCGAGTGGCTCCCGGCCTGCCTTCACCTGCCCACCTAAATGGCAGGTTAATACCACCATGGCTCCAATCCAATTGCAAATTCGATCATAATTACTGTCAATTACACCATCAGCAATCTTTAACTCTCTTCCAGTATTGCAGCCTCGCCGGGGATAATGGATTTGACCCACTTGGACTAGCTGAGGATCCAGAAAACTTGAAGTGGTTCGTGCAGGCAGAGCTTGTCAATGGCCGGTGGGCGATGCTCGGTGTCGCAGGAATGCTTCTTCCAGAGGTCTTCACCAAGACTGGGATCATCAATGTTCCCAAGTGGTATGATGCCGGCAAGGCAGAATACTTTGCATCGTCTTCCACCCTCTTCGTCATCGAATTCATCCTGTTCCACTATGTGGAGATCAGAAGGTGGCAGGACATCAAGAACCCAGGCAGTGTAAACCAGGACCCCATCTTCAAGAACTACAGCTTGCCACCAAATGAGGTTGGGTATCCTGGAGGCATCTTCAACCCCCTCAACTTCGCTCCGACGCTCGAGGCCAAGGAGAAGGAGCTTGCAAATGGTAAGTTACCAACAATCATCAACCATCAGAAGCTTTTTATAGAATGGATTGCTAAATTCTAGCTGGAGACAAGACATCTGCCTGATGCTGTCTCTTGTCTTGTGATTGATTTGCAGGGAGGTTAGCAATGCTGGCATTCCTGGGTTTGTGATTCAGCACAATGTTACTGGTCAAGGTCCCTTTGACAACCTCCTACAGCACATTTCTGACCCATGGCACAACACCATTATTCAAACACTCAGGGGCTAGGTTCGTTTCTTTCGCAACAAGGATTAGATGACTTTTAGAGTGAGAAGGGCCACAATGTAAAACAGGGGGATCTGGAACATTACTGTATTGCCATCTACTTTGTCTTCCCTACTTTTACCTTCTGTTTTGTTTTTTGAAAGTAAATTCGTTCATGTTCTTCTTCCATGACAAACTATAGTTAAGACAGCAAGAAGCAAGTGTGAGATTGCAATGGATAACTATTGAAGAAGAAATAAGGAAAACTAATCGACATAAAGTGTGGAATTGCAAGGGAAGAACATTGATCCCGTTACCGTTAAAGCATTCTTCCATTAAAAGTACTGAAAGAGAATTTGATATATAAATTTCAATAATATCTGAATTTATTTTACAGCTCCTGTCAATCTGGGGTATCTCTTTTTACAAGTATTATAGTCTTGAAGCTCTGCTGCTTGTGTATAATTTACAAGAACAAAAGCTTTCCGGCCATGAAAGTGGACCAAATCGCCGGTCATAATATAATTTACAAGGATTTTGCTATATGAGAGGTAGGATTGCTATAAGATGATCCAAGAAGCATCACGTAAAATATTTTTGATCCGAGCCACATTCCTGTACAAGTATAACTATAAGAACATAGTTCTCATTTAGCATATGTATCTTCTGAGGATTGTATAGAAAAGAATGGGAAAAGGGGAAAAAAGCTTGAAGCAACTAGAGAGTATCCCAGTCTGCGGAGGTTAAGGCCAGCAAGCCTGCTTATGCCAAGTTAGCACTGCATAAATGCTATGAATCGTGAAGTCCTGTTGGTTGCTGCAAGAAAAGGTAAAAAGAACCTCAATAAAAACTGAAATTAGAGACCAACTTGCAGATTAAGTAATCATTAGCAACAGGAAGATTTTTGAGACACCATAGCTCCTACAAATCGATCTTTTGCATGCATTCCTAGGGAGCGGTTTGGTACCTGTCTTAATTATATCTCTCAGAGAGTTACAACTTACAATAACTTTGTAGATCACAATCACCTAAAGATATTAATTGAATCAAATGGTACATATAAATCTAGTCAGTTTCAAGCCTAATCAGTCTGAGCATATGACATAACACAAAGAGATGCAAAACGCAGCATTAAGAACTCAACAATGTGTGAATGCGAATGCATGCATGCACACATGCTGAGATTGCAAATATATGTCAAAATCTAAAAAAAAGGCTGAAGCATGTGGATTCTGAAACTGATACAGCAGCGCAGAGAAACTTCCAGTAAGACTTAAAAGCAAAAGCAAACTTGCACATTACACATGACTACAAACACATTGCAGAAGAACTACACATTTGCAAGCTTGGAATCTCCACCCTTATCCAATTTTCAACAGTCATGCCAATTTTTTCCAATTTACCATTAAAAGGGGTGCCATATTGAGAAATGTTGATAGAGGTATAAAACAAGGAGTAGCTGACAGAAATGCTGGCCATTTCATGTTCATGGCCATGAGATTGCAACTGAAATTAACATCCAGCAGGAAAAGGGCACAAAGCATATCATCTGTGCCAACAGCTGAATTGCATTTTTGCCAAAACATGAGTCACCAGCAAAATCATGCCTCCTGAGTTTAACATTGAGAAATGATTGACAAGCATACACTTCTTGAACGAATTATTTTAGTAGTCTCTTTCCTTCATGTACTTTATATATTTAAAAGCTCTTGTTACTCTTGATACCATATTGTTTCTTATGCTCAATGTTGTCACTATGCATAATTCACCATTTTAGTTATTCATAATACCAATATCAACTGATCTTAGCAAAAGATTGACGTAAACAGAAAAAGTAAATCCAAAAGAACTTACTTGGCGGTAAGAGTGGTTAGAAAATACGGTTACACCACAAGAACCAGATGTAGAAGCCCATGTCTGAATGCTGGCATCATATCTGGGCCTGGGCGGTTCAAAGCTATTCATTTGGTACTCTACAGTAGCTTCTTGTAGGTTGACTTCTGCTTGAGGTTTGAACTCCTTTTCGTGAAGCAAATTCAGACCATATGAGCGATATGGGTAGTGGCCTGCCAGCTGAAGCCCCAAGCATGCATTCTGGCCTAACTGATCCAAGGTATCATCATTGATTTGTCCATCAGCCTCTGTTTCCTTCCCTGTGCTAAAGTAGCCAGGAAAGCCTTGAAGAGAAACTTCAGTGGAACACTCTCTGATCCGCAAAGAGAAAAAACATATCAGTAAAATTTTCGACAAATGAAAGCTTTAGCTCCTGAAAAGCTGGATAGTGGCCAGCAATTGACTTCCAAATTTTGAATTCAATCATAATTAATAACTACTGTGATTTTGCAAGGCTGAAAGTATGGAGTCACTACAGGATCCATCCATATCAAGTAAAAAAAAAAATATATTTATACAGATTTAGATCATCTGAGATGACCTAAACCAACAATTTACCATATGAAAATTGGAGACTGTATATGGTTATCAACCAAACAGAATTAAGCAGGCTTCCATGTTGACCAACCAATTTTGAATACTGAATTTGCATGATAAAATAAAAAACAGTTATTCCAATTCATAATGAATGTTAAGTCAATCTGATGGTTTCTACATGGTGTACTCGGATCATTATATTTTTTAAATATGCTCCTAGTTGATTTCATGCATTAGGTAACCAAATAAGAAAAAGAGATTAATAGGAACATAGAAGAATATCATTAAAAACAAAGTCATCATGAATTTGCTCACCTCTGTGGTGGCAAATTAGATTCTTCTGGAAGCATCATGGGTTGACCTTCATTATCATGAAGCCATGATATATTTGAGGATTGCTGTTCACCACCTATTTCCAAGGGTAAATGGATGCCATTCTGGAACTACATATCAAGACAAGATTGATATTCAATAGACATCAATGTATGACCATGCAAATTTTCGTAATTTGAGGAAGTGGAAGCAGATATTTATACTATCAGATGAGTGCTGTACCTGGCTAGCACATTCTAGTGACATAAGTTGCTTTCCAAGGTTCTCCTGTCAGCACTAACCATCAGCTTATGTTATAGTGAAGAAAGAAGCACAAAGTGTATAATAAGATTAATCAAGATTAAGTTTTCAATGATAAAAGCCCACATTCACTTTTTACATATGACTAACAACTTTTAACCATACCTTGCTACACTAACTTTTAAAAATATTACTTCAACAATTTGGATGTCTCCAATTTTATATACTGTTAAGAAAAATGGGTTTAGTGGTTTAGTGGAACATAGACAAATTGCCATACACAAGAAAGTATCTGTAGAAGGTTAAGATTCGATTATATAACCACAACTGGCCATGATTGACAATTCAAAGCATCTAAAAAGTTGAGGCATTAGTTTAAAATAAAAAAAGGGAAAGATGTGACAACAATCAAATCGCAAACCTGCAGTAAGCATGTAGATAAGAAACATTTACAATATGTAAATTAACTTGTTAGTTTCTCCAACAACTCCAAAACAAATGCAGCCATATCACATTTCTCATTTTAAGAAAGAGAGTCAAAATGACATTGTGTTTGGTTCTTACAGAATGACAAGCGAAGAAAGTTTTCATGAAGGATTCAGATTAGAATCATCAATATATTAAGGATTCTCAGAGTAACAATGTTGATATGGCCTTTGGGATATTATTGCACCTTGGACCGTAGGCAGGTAACATGCAAACAGCAATACATTGTATGGCTGCTTTGTACTCTGAAGTCTAAATGATCAAAAACAGCAACTTTGATGACATTCAACAGAAGATTATTCAATATCTTCTTATTTGTGCAATTGTGCATACAAAATGGTCACAAAGTTTATGCATGTTATCTACCATAGGAACTATAAGATAAGTCCTAAAAACATGTACCTTATGCAATTGAACTTGGTTAAGAGAGTGCTTTAGAGATTCTTCCATCGCCCTAATATGATCAATGCTATTGATTTTTTCAGGTTCAGACCAGTAACTGAAAAAACAATAGAAAAAAGTAAAACAAGAGAGAAGTCACGAATGAATCATAAGAACAAATTGAATGCATATTTAATGCTAATGGATATTCATTCATGTGCTTGATCAAGATTAGAATCATCTACCGTACATCTCACAAGTCTTTCTCTAAGATATGCACCGAGAGAAATATATACCGGATTAATACGCATTACTAAAACTCCTATGGACAATCAAATTTCTATTATTCTTAAAGTCTAAATTGGGCCCACCTGCCTCAATGGCCGCCAAGCCAAGTCTGCTTTAGATCGAATTTTAGACTTCGTTGAGGAGGGCTTGGGCTCAAGTAATAGAGCCCAAATAAAGAGCAAGCTCAGCCCAAACCTGATACAAAGT